>NC_088417.1:31453830-31498830 GCF_034236695.1 Oncorhynchus nerka | reverse complement strand
TTCTGAATCCCTTCATCTCTACACCACTATATCACTCCTCTTCACCTTTCTCTGCTGTCTCTCTCTCTCCAATTTTGTCTCTGTCTGTCTGACTCTTCCCTATTTCTCTCTCTCTCTGTTGTCCTTTACTACGGTTGTCCTATGGGCTTTGGTCAGAATATAGGGAATAGGGTCCCATTTGGAACGCACATCTTTCCATCATGCCCCTCTCTCGGCCCAGCCGTCCAAACCTCCAGACACTCGACCCTCCATTCCCAGTTTGTTAGGCATCATTAGGAGCTGTCAAAACACCCAGCCAGGAACCCGACAGGATCAATGTCTCTCTGTCTCTGTCTCTCTGTCGCTCTCCTTGCGTGAGTGGATGGGTTTTCCCATCAAGAGTGACCGTGCCATGGTGGGTGCAACTCGATGGAAAACACCCTCCATACTGTGGACATCATCTCCTGCGTGAATGTCTAGGTATGTCAGTGACAGGCCATTCCAGTTGGCTCTGCCCTGTACCTAATCAATGCAACTCCTGACCACCCACTCTCACTGGATCAGCTGGGCTCCTCGTTAAGAATTCTGAAATACTGTACTATGTTGATTTTTGCTGAGCGTTTCGATCACCCCTACTGCTTTAGATTGCTGCCGATCAGACCTTACTGCACACATGACATTCTGTTCTTCCAGGAAGGAACCAGAGAATGACTGGCATCACAATCAGATATTGGTATGTCAAAAGGCAGACTATGATTTTCCATCTGGGCTTCAGCCTTCACTTCACCATTCTGGCACCATTAGAGCTGTTGGATCCCTCCGCCTGTCTCATCTCTTCGTCATTTGACTCTCAGAGTCAGTCTGTAAACACGTGCAGAGACTCAGATACTCAAGATGTCACCCCCCCCCATCTCTCTCTATCTCTCTCTATCTCTCTCTCTCTCTCGGGCCTGTCTCTCTCTCTCTATCTGTCTGTCTCGCAATAGACTCTTAATACCTTTGGCTTGGAGACTGCGGTGCACAACAAATACGTACAAAATGTATTTTGAGACAAGCTTTTGTTAATTTCAACTATTTAGTCAATGAAAGGCGTACATAATGACACTGAAGCCGTTTAGAACGAGGTATGAGGATGTTCCCTTTGTTGTCTGTTTCCATTAGCGTGTGACAATCAAGTCGTTGGTAACGACACTGAGATTAATGGAGCATTAGATGATATTATGGGAGGCAGGCGGGACACATGTTAGTGTTTTACAGATCGAGCCGTGTGCTTTAAAACCCATGCATCTTTCATTTGATGGATTAGCTGTGGGTTTGGAGCTCTGTGAGGAAGATGGATTGTTCTAGAATGTTCTAGAGTGTAAAACATGAGGAAACGTCTGGGCCGTTCTGGTTTGATGATGCTATTGGATTTGATCACTTGTACGTGTATTTCTTTATAACTGGCAGTGGAAAGTGGATGGAGTGTTTGCTTCCATGGTGGTAGAGCACGCGCCCTCCTCTCTTTTACACCAAGCCTATTACATTTGGAACTTGTAACAGTAGCTTCTGTGTCCCCACTCACTGTAGACTTGAATCTGAGATTTCAGATCTGTACTTTCAGTTTTGACTCATTCTTTCTAACCAAGTACCCCAACCTATTAACTTTCATCATTTTTTCTAATTGTAACTTCCATCTGATTGGGTGATTTATGTGGCTGGTTGAGTGTTTGATAGAAAGCCAGACCCACCACATGTCAGCTGTAGAGGTCAAGGTCACTTCTCTCTGTGTGTCTTATGATGTGATCAGACCTAGCTCATGCCAGTCTGGAGAGTGATCCACACACAGCCTCAGATCACCCTACATCACAGAAACCGCATTACCATATAGATCTCAAGGCTCACTGAAAGCGTTCCCTATCATCGGTAATCTTAAACGCCTAGAATGGTTTCAGGCCTCTTGAACACTCTTTCCCATCTTGTTTGTATAATATCTGGTTGCTTTCCTCTCCCCAAAGCGTGTTCCGAGCTCCGTGCTTCAGTGTCCCGTCCGCGCGGCGTTACGAGAGCGGGAGGTGCGGTGGTGAATGTGCGCGGTGTTGCCTGTCCCTGTGCGGCGCTCCAGGCGACCTCTCTTTGGGGTTTCCCAGGCCACTTATGGAGATGAGAGGTGACATGTGAAAGTGATGTTTTCCTGGCGGGAGAATTTCTGAAGAAAACACTAAACAATCTCAGAGAGGGAGAGAGACACGATAACTGTCATTGTATACACACACACACACACACCTCATGACAGAAATAGCAACCCGCAGAGCATGCTGACTCTCACACACTGTGAAACCTGGATTCAGACTCAACTTGAACAGCTGAAATGCTGAGGTGGGTCTGCTCCGATAGAACCATTACACTCTGAGAAAACCTATCTAACATTAAGACTCTGTGGATGGGGAGGAGGAGGGTAAGACAAATGAACTGAAAGCCGTCTTTCCCAGGACAGACTCCAACACAGACTATCTGGCAGGTCCAACTCCTCCCTGGAATTATCATGATAATGACCTGCAATTTTCCATTTTCTCATAATACCTGTTAATTGCACTCCCAGGTTAAGCAGGGTTAAGGAAATAAAAGAGGACATTTTAGCCCGAGTTTCTCTGCGTAGGTTTTTATTAGTTGTAATCACAAGTGATTTAATAAAACCAGTGCAGAGGCATGCAACAGGTCACCCAGAGAGGATGGAATGATCTACTGCTCTGTATTATAATGTAGGAGTACCACAGTGAATGATCTACTGCTCTGTATTATAATGTAGGAGTACCACAGTGAATGATCTACTGCTCTGTATTATAATGTAGGAGTACCACAGTGAATGATCTACTGCTCTGTATTATAATGTAGGAGTACCACAGTGAATGATCTCCTGCTCTGTATTATAATGTAGGAGTACCACAGTGAATGATCTACTGCTCTGTATTATAATGTAGGAGTACCACTGAATGATCTACTGCTCTGTATTATAATGTAGGAGTACCACAGTGAATGATCTACTGCTCTGTATTATAATGTAGGAGTACCACAGTGAATGATCTACTGCTCTGTATTATAATGTAGGAGTACCACAGTGAATGATCTACTGCTCTGTATTATAATGTAGGAGTACCACAGTGAATGATCTCCTGCTCTGTATTATAATGTAGGAGTACCACAGTGAATGATCTACTGCTCTGTATTATAATGTAGGAGTACCACAGTGAATGATCTACTGCTCTGTATTATAATGTAGGAGTACCACAGTGAATGATCTACTGCTCTGTATTATAATGTAGGAGTACCACAGTGAATGATCTACTGCTCTGTATTATAATGTAGTGAATGATACCACTGTATTATATGATCTCCAGTGAATGATCTCTGTATTATAATGTAGGAGTACCACAGTGAATGATCTCCTGCTCTGTATTATAATGTAGGAGTACCACAGTGAATGATCTACTGCTCTGTATTATAATGTAGGAGTACCACAGTGAATGATCTACTGCTCTGTATTATAATGTAGGAGTACCACAGTGAATGATCTCCTGCTCTGTATTATAATGTAGGAGTACCACAGTGAATGATCTCCTGCTCTGTATTATAATGTAGGAGTACCACAGTGAATGATCTACTGCTCTGTATTATAATGTAGGAGTACCACAGTGAATGATCTCCTGCTCTGTATTATAATGTAGGAGTACCACAGTGAATGATCTACTGCTCTGTATTATAATGTAGGAGTACCACAGTGAATTACAAACTTAGTTTCTCAATCATGACCACATACATTCATTACTGTATTACCTGAGTATCACTTTACTTTCTTTCATTCATTTAGTTTTTCAGACGATGCGTTGTATTTCCTCTCTGGGATTAAGTATGCAAGGCCTCATAAATGCTCAGTTGGCTCTGTTTCTGAATGGTCCTATATGTAATGGGGGTGATATGCCATCCGTCTGACGTAAGGCTGAATGGCACACTTTTAGAGATATGATTGGAGGTAATTGCATTTTAATGTCCAGGAGGCCTTGTTTCCATTGTGATTCTATTTTCCACAGTCAACATCTGGTGAGAGCAAAATGCTAGCATGTGGTTTCCACTACATTTGTATTTATATCCTAAATACTTCAGTCAACATGGTGGCAGGTAGCGGACTTGCCGAGCCAAAGTGAGAGTTTATTGTCGCCGTTACAATTTGCTGTTAAGTGACATCATGTCAAAACACGTTCTCGCCCACTGGCCCGAACACTCACATTTGTTTTTTCTTGTCTCGTTCAATTTGCAGGGAAAAATAATATTTGTTGAATGCCACAGGCTCAGACAATGTTATGAGTGGTCGTTACGGACTGAGGGATGTGTGTGTGAAATGGAGACGCCTGCTTGTTTTTGCTGGCAGGTTGAGGGGGTAAGAGGATCCCCTCTGGTTCTCCGCTATGACCAGGCCACACACCCAGACTCCTGAAGCCCCATCCACACCACCAGTCCTGTTGTTCCAGCCAGAGCCCCAATCCCAGCTCTAGATACCAGACCGCTGAAGAACCAGCCAGCAGATCCTATGGCCCTGGCCCCAGCCCTTATTCCCAATCCCCAATCGTATACCCTAGATGCCATGAAGCCCCAGCCAGGCAGGGTTAGGGCTGGATAAGATGACTTCTGTCCTCTGTTTCTCCACCATGGCCAGGCCAGACACCCAGCCCCAGTGTGCTGTGCTAAGGTCTGAAGCCTCTCCTGCTGCTTCTCCTACTGCTGCTATAACTGTCCAGGCCCCCCAGCACCTATACTTAATCCCCAATAATTATTTACCCCCCTGAAGGCCCAGCCAGCCATCCAGCCCTATGTCTGCAACTGCAGTAATTGTCCTGGCCCCTACCTCAGTCTCTCTGCCCTGGGCCACAGCCACCAGCCTCCTGAAACGTAAGCCAGCCAGTAGGCTCTGGTCCTGACTGACGTGTGTTGAGCAGAGGGCTGAGGTCTCTCCTACTGCAGCAGTAACTGTCCTGGCCCCTACCTCAGTCTCTCTGCCCTGGGCCACAGCCACCAGCCCCCTGAAACCTAAGCCAGCCAGTAGGCTCTGGTCCTGACTGACGTGTGTTGAGCAGAGGGCTGAGGTCTCTCCTACTGCAGCAGTAACTGTCCTGGCCCCTACCTCAGTCTCTCTGCCCTGGGCCACAGCCACCAGCCCCCTGAAACGTAAGCCAGCCAGTAGGCTCTGGTCCTGACTGACGTGTGTTGAGCAGAGGGCTGAGGTCTCTCCTACTGCAGCAGTAACTGTCCTGGCCCCTACCTCAGTCTCTCTGCCCTGGGCCACAGCCACCAGCCCCCTGAAACCTAAGCCAGCCAGTAGGCTCTGGTCCTGACTGACGTGTGTTGAGCAGAGGGCTGAGGTCTCTCCTACTGCAGCAGTAACTGTCCTGGCCCCTGCCCCACTCTATCGTGGCTCCAGCGCATGTTGAAAGGCCCTGGAAGATATCGCTTGCCTCTCGTTCGCGCTCAGAAATGCACGCTCGCCTCCTATATACCGTGAGGCAATCCAGATTGTCCCCGACCCCCCCCAAGCCCCGCTTTCTTTCCTCTTTCTCAAAGTTGAGTGAATATGTAAAGTGTGAGCCATTTGTCATCACGTACTTAATACGGCAACCTTGTCTCGCTCTGCATGTGTTTTTTATACGGCCGTTCACAGAGCCTCGGAGAGAGAATATAACTAACAGTCTGATATGGATGAATATTTCTCCAATTCTCATCACACCGCGGAGATTAAGCTATTCAGTTTTGGCCGGGCCTACAATAACGATCAGAAACATTTTATGTGTTCAAAATATAGTAATAGTGGTCGGAGCAGAGGTTCCCATATGGAGCTGATCAGGGGGAGAGCAGAGGATCACCTTACTTACTGATGAGTAATTGACCTAAAAGCACTGCTGATTCCACCAGGACGATTCCACATCGCTAACTTCTCCAACATATCATTTTTCGGAGAGAGGCTCGCTCGCTTCTTATAAGTAATGCCTATTTTTAGACCTCCGCCCCGAGTCGGAAGACTCTTAGGGAGGTGAGGGGCGAAAAGCGAAACAAAATACACACACAGAGACACTTCCTTATGTTTCCCTCCTCTTGGGCTAACTAAGCTATCTATTTGGTGAGAATGACGAGGTTTAGCCAGTCACTTGATGGTTAAGTGGTGGCCCTTCTACTTACTAGTGTAGCTCATTCATCAGGCTTTGTGATTGTCCAACATCAATCAGAACCCTTAAGTCCTCCTGCCTGTCTAGTCGTATCCCAAATGGCACCCTACTCCCTATATAGTGCACTACATTTAACCAGATGCCATAGGGTCCTGGTCGAAGGTAGTGCACTATATAGGGAATATGGTGCCATTTGGGATGCAGCCTAGGCCTATGTCTGTCTGACTGTTAGTCAGTCTTTGGCTGGCCTGCGTTCAGGTAACCCCCGGGCACCACCGTTTCCCTGGCTCGAGTTAAACTCTCCTTGGCAACTCTCCCAAATGGCTTCCATGTGCCAGCTAGTGCTGATGGGTCTGTGTTAACGAACAGAGCAGCCATCCTCAGGTTAGCAGCTTCAGGAGAGGCCCCATGCAGGCTAGTGAATCTTTCCCTACTGTATGTGTTTGTGGGTGTGCGCTTGTATGCACCCGTCCCCAGTGTTTGAAGCCAGAGCTTCTTTTGGTTCAGGGCTGTTTATGTATTTGCTCATTAGGAGCTATGCGTCAGTGCTGTCGATGAGAGTTAACCACAGGGCATCAGCAGAACAGGGAGGCTGGGGAGGTAGGGTTAAGGTGACCATTGGGTTACAACATTTATCCCAAAACTCCTCTGTACCATGGAGGGGCCTCTACCTCTCCTAGTACTTCCAAAGCAGGTCAGGTCTGTTAGCCTGCTTACAGAACAGCTCCATTTGGCCTAGGAAATAGGGAATGAAGTGTACCAGCCTCTCCATGTGGCGCACAGCTTGTTGAGGCCCTGGAACGATGTAGCGAGGACGTGTGGACTGCAACGGGAGAGGGAAAAATTTGAGGGGTGGGAGGTAAGGAGGGGGATGTGTGGACTGCTGTGGGAGAGGGAAAATTTGAGGGTTGGGAGGTAAGGAGGGGGGATGTGTGGACTGCCGTGGGAGGCCGTGTAGACTGCCGTGGGAGGGGGGGAGGTAAGGAGGCAGGACGTGTGGACTGCCGTTGTGGAGGGGCGGGAGGTAAGGAGGGAGGCCGTGTGGACTGCTGTGGGAGGCCGTGTAGACTGCCGTGGGAGGGGTGGGAGGTAAGGAGGCAGGACGTGTGAACTGCTGTGGGAGGGTGGGAGGTAAGGAGGCAGGACGTGTGAACTGCTGTGGGAGGTAAGGAGGGAGGACGTGTGGACTGCTGTGGGAGGTAAGGAGGGAGGACGTGTGGACTGCTGTGGGAGGTAAGGAGGGAGGACGTGTGGACTGCTGTGGGAGGTAAGCAGGGAGGACGTGTGGACTGCTGTGGGAGGGGTGGGAGATAAGGAGGGTGGACGTGTGGACTGCTGTGGGAGGGGTGGGAGATGAGGAGGGAGGACGTGTGGACTGCTGTGGGAGGTAAGGAGGGGGACGTGTGGACTGCTGTGGAGGGTGGACGTGTGGACTGCTGTGGGAGGGGTGGAGATGAGGAGGAGGGCGTGACTGCTGTGGGAGGTAAGGAGGGGGACGTGTAGACTGGGGTGGGAGATGAGGAGGGAGGACGTGTGGACTGCTGTGGGAGGACGTGTGGACTGCTGTGGGAGGTAAGGAGGGAGGACGTGTGGACTGCTGTGGGAGGACGTGTGGACTGCTGTGGGAGGTAAGGAGGGAGGGCGTGGACTGCTGTGGGAGGTAAGGAGGGGGGACGTGTAGACTGCTGTGGGAGGTAAGGAGGGGGGACTTGTGGACTACTGTGGGAGGTAAGGAGGGAGGGGTGGGAGGTAAGGAGGGAGGACGTTGTGGACTGCTGTGGAAGAGGGAAAAGTTGGTCATTAACTTTCAAACGATCAGAGAGCGGGTCAAATTGATTACTATACGTGAAGTGCTCATTAGCTCAGTTCAACAGCTCGGTGTTAGTTGATGTAAACAAGTCGTCACTAATGTCTCCCTCCTGCAGAGGACCTATCCCCCAGTCTCTATTTTTATCTCTTACTCTCTCTCCCTCTTCCCTCCCTCCCTCCCTCCCCTCACCCTCTTTCCTCCCCTCCTAATGGGCCTCACCTTGCTGGCCCCTGTTGGGTGGTTGCTTGGCTGTCTAACCCCCCCCCAGTAGTCTGTCTGATAACTTGGCTGAAGACTACAATACTCTTATCAAGGAGAGCTCGTTTTCCTACCGTGTCTCAGCAGAGTTCACAATGAGGTGAACCAGGAATCATATGCATTCCTCCCTCCTTATCGATGAAACCTAATAAAAACATCCACCACAGTCCCCCAGCCAACAACACACTGACAAAAACATCCATCACAGTTCCCCAGCCAACAACACACTGACAAAAACATCCATCACAGTCACCCAGTCAACAACACACTGACCAAATCATCCATCACAGTTCCCCAGCCAACAACACACTGACAAAAACATCCATCACAGGCCCCCAGCCAACAACACACTGACAAAAACATCCATCACAGGCCCCCAGCCAACAACACACTGACAAAAACATACATCACAGGCCCCCAGCCAACAACACACTAACAAAAACATCCATCACAGGCCCCTAGCCAACAACACACTGACAAAAACATCCATCACAGTTCCCCAGCTAACAACACACTGACAAAAACATCCATCACAGGCCCCCAGCCAACAACACACTGACAAAAACATCCATCACAGTTCCCCAGCCAACAACACACTGACAAAAACATCCATCACAGTTCCCCAGCCAACAACACACTGACAAAAACATCCATCACAGTTCCCCAGCCAACAACACACTGACAAAAACATCCATAACAGTCCTGTCCCCAGCCAACAACACACTGACAAAAACATCCATCACAGTCCTGTCCCCTAGCCAACAACACACTGACAAAAACATCCATCACGGTCCCCCAGCCAACAACACACTGACAAAAACATCCATCACAGTCCTGTCCCCCAGCCAACAACACACTGACAAAAACATCCATCACAGTCCTGTCCCCCAGCCAACAACACACTGACAAAAACATCCATCACAGTCCCCCAGCCAACAACACACTGACAAAAACATCCGTCACAGTCCCCCAGCCAACAACACAGTGACAAAATCATCCATCACAGTTCCCCAGCCAACAACACACTGACAAAAACATCCGTCACAGTCCCCCAGCCAACAACACACTGACAAAAACATCCGTCACAGTCCCCCAGCCAACAACACACTGACCAAATCATCCATCACAGTCCCCCAGCCAACAACACACTGACAAAACATCAATCACAGTCCCCCAACCAACAACACACTGACAAAAACATCCGTCACAGTCCCCCAGCCAACAACACACTGACAAAAACATCCATCACAGTCCCCCAGCTAACAACACACTGACCAAATCATCCATCACAGTTCCCCAGCCAACAACACACTGACCAAATCATCCATCACAGGCCCCCAGCCAACAACACACTGACAAAAACATCCATCACAGGCCCCCAGCCAACAACACACTGACAAAAACATCCATCACAGTCCCCCAGCCAACAACACACTGACAAAAACATCCATAACAGTCCTGTCCCCCAGCCAACAACACACTGACAAAAACATCCATCACAGTCCCCCAGCCAACAACACACTGACAAAAACATCCATCACAGGCCCCCAGCCAACAACACACTGACAAAAACATCCATCACAGGCCCCCAGCCAACAACACACTGACAAAAACATCCATCACAGTTCCCCAGCCAACAACACACTGACAAAAACATCCATCACAGTCCCCCAGCCAACAACACACTGACAAAAACATCCATAACAGTCCTGTCCCCCAGCCAACAACACACTGACAAAAACATCCATCACAGGCCCCCAGCCAACAACACACTGACAAAAACATCCATCACAGTCACCCAGTCAACAACACACTGACCAAATCATCCATCACAGTCCCCCAGCCAACAACACACTGACAAAAACATCCATCACAGGCCCCCAGCCAACAACACACTGACAAAAACATCCATCACAGGCCCCCAGCCAACAACACACTGACAAAAACATCCATCACAGGCCCCCAGCCAACAACACACTGACAAAAACATCCATCACAGGCCCCCAGCCAACAACACACTGACAAAAACATCCGTCACAGTCCCCCAGCCAACAACACACTGACAAAAACATCCATCACAGTCCCCCAGCCAACAACACACTGACAAAAACATCCATCACAGTCCCCCAGCTAACAACACACTGACCAAATCATCCATCACAGGCCCCCAGCCAACAACACACTGACAAAAACATCCATCACAGGCCCCCAGCCAACAACACACTGACAAAAACATCCATCACAGGCCCCCAGCCAACAACACACTGACAAAAACATCCATCACAGTCCCCCAGCCAACAACACACTGACAAAAACATCCATAACAGTCCTGTCCCCCAGCCAACAACACACTGACAAAAACATCCATCACAGGCCCCCAGCCAACAACACACTGACAAAAACATCCGTCACAGTCCCCACAGCCAACATCACACTGACAAAAACAAAATCATCCATCACAGGCCCCCAGCCAACAACACACTGACAAAAACATCCATCACAGTCCCCCAGCCAACAACACACTGACCAAATCATCCATCACAGGCCCCAGCCAACAACACACTGACAAAAACATCCATCACAGGCCCCCAGCCAACAACACACTGACAAAAACATCCATCACAGGCCCCCAGCCAACAACACACTGACAAAAACATCCATCACAGTCCCCCCAGCCAACAACACACTGACAAAAACATCCATCACAGGCCCCCAGCCAACAACACACTGACAAAAACATCCATAGCCAACAGTCCTCACAGTCCCCAGCCAACAACACACTGACAAAAACATCCATAACAGTCCTGTCCCCCAGCCAACAACACACTGACAAAAACATCCATCACAGTTCCCCAGCCAACAACACACTGACAAAAACATCCATCACAGGCCCCCAGCCAACAACACACTGACAAAAACATCCATCACAGTCCCCCAGCCAACAACACACTGACAAAAACATCCATCACAGGCCCCCAGCCAACAACACACTGACAAAAACATCCATCACAGTCCCCCAGCTAACAACACACTGACAAAAACATCCCAACTGGATGAGAAGCAGAGAGCTGCCACCCTCCGCCCCCTGCGGTCTGGACACTGCTCTGAGAAATGACACAGACCTGTATCTCTCTCTGTCTCTCTCTCTGTTTGCTTTGTCTCTCTGCCCTCTCTCTGTCTGGTGCCCCCTCCCTCCTCATCTCTCTCCCTCCCTCTCCTATTATATCATGTTTCAGCTGTTTATAGTCTCTGTAAGGGGTTAGCTGTGACCTTGACACCAGGGTTTGACAGTGTTCTGCCCTCTCCACCCCTCCTCTGATTTCCTTCTACCAAAACCTCTCTGGTTACCATAATTGGACAAACTATTTGATGAAATGGAAAAGCTGTGAAGATCTCTGACCTGAGGAGCGTCTTATCCCCGTGTTAAAGGAAGGGCCTCTGCTCTTTCCATCTAGACCAGCCGCCATCTCGTCTTCTTAACTCAACGTCACATAGAGGAAAGGCCCTTGAGAAAAGTATTATTGGGGGAGAAAACCATTTAGGAGGGAACAGGTTGAGAAAATGGTCAGGGTGACGTTGTAATTTAGTGGAAGAAACCAGTGATCTCTCTGCGCTTCTTGTCAGCCATGACACTCCCGCCTGTTGGACCTATGGAAGTACTATATTTAGGTAGGTCGCCCAAGAAAAATGAAACAGAAGGACGTTTGGTTGGCCACCGCCTCGTCATTGACGTCTCTGAGTGCCCCTGGCTAGGCCCTAGTAGCAGTTGGTTAGAACAACATGGCAGTTCGTTGGACAGTTTGAAACGAAGCACAGTCCACACACCGTGGAGAAAAACGAGCCTCTTCTTTCACAGAAACAATAACAGTCTTGAAGATGATGTGAATAACAGGTAGAGACGAGAGGAGCGAGGGATGACTCCTTTCTAGTTCGTAACTATGTGCCTAGACGACACGTCTACGGAGCCGTTACCCGTCTGGCGCTGTCCGGTCGGATAGGCTGGCGGTGATGACACTCAATGCTTTGGCCGGGAATCGAAAAAGGTTTCGTCGTCTCGCTGTGTGCCAGCGTCCGTCCACCATCCAGCACTCTGCCGATAAGTCGCTTGTGGAAGGGCGGGGCGGGTTGGCTGTTGGCACACCCTGGACCCATTGTTTCTGGCTGGCTGAAGAGAGGGAGAGAGAGAAGCCCTGGTAAACGCATCACTGGCTGCACTGAAACCTCATCCCTTCTGTCCTCTATATCCTGTCTGTCTCTCCCCCTGCCCTCTGTGTCCTGGTCTCAGCTATGGGGCAGTAAAGATGACAGTGAAAACACAGGGTGTCTGGAGAGAGAGAGAGGGCGAGGGAGACTGTGTCTGGATGTCTGCTGAGGCTACAGGGCTGAAGGTTAACTATCTGCTAGGGCCTCACTTCTCCTTCAGACAGACATGGTCCCGGGATGGATGTCTATGCCGGGTAAGGTTTGGACTGTACTGTGCAGCCTGTGCTGTGGCGTTCATGTCAACCAGTAAGGGGATTCACCCCAGTGGTTGATTGAAGTGGGGTTCGGATTGGAAATCATAGAGAGGTGTAGCAGGTTGGAAGAGATGGTTGACCAGAAAATGTCTGTTGGATGTTCATGATGGAATCTCTGGATATTGGTACACGTGTAACACCATATGATGGCCTCCCGAGTGGCGCAGTGGTCTAAGGCACTGCATCTCAGGGCCAGCTGTGCCACTGGAGACTCTGGGTACGAGTCCAGGCTCTGACACAGCCGGCCGCGACCGGGAGACCTATGGGTAGGCGCAGCGTCGTCTGGGTTAGGGGAGTGTTTGGCCGGCAGGGATGTCCTTGTCCCATCGCGCTCTAGTGACACCTCTAGTGACGCCTGTGGCGAGCCGGGCACGGTGCATGCTGACACGGTCGCCAGGTGTACGGTGTTTCCTCCGACACGTTGGTGCGGCTGGCTTCCGGGTTGGGCATTGTGTCAAGAAGCAGTGCGGCTTGGTTGGGTTGTGTTTCGGAGGACACACGGCTCTCGACCTTCTCCTCTCCCGAGTCCGTACGGGAGTTGCAGCGATGAGACAGTTGGATACCACAGAATTGGGGAGAAATGGGGGTAAAAAAATAAAATATATCAAGAACAACAAAAAAGAAACCGTCATATGATACTTCATCTATTGACCTGTTCCTTGTGTGTCTGTGACGCAGGGAGCTACAATAAAGCGTGATGAGCACACAGGAGCCATCCTTATCGCCAGGATCATGAGAGGTGGAGCAGCAGACAGAAGTGGTTAGTTATATTTGTCTCTCTCTCTCTCTCTCTCCCTCTCTCTCCTCTCTCTCTCCCCATCCACCCACTCTCTCTCTCCCCACCCTCCTCCCCACCTCCTCTCTCCACTCTCTCTCTCTCTCTCTCTCTCTCTCTCTCCACCCACCTACTCTCTCCATCCTCTCGCACTCTCTCTCTCCACCCACCTACTCTCTCCATCCTCTCGCGCTCTCTCTCCACCCACCCACTCTCTCTCTCTCTCTCCACCACCCACCCTCTCTCTCTCTCTCCTCTTTCTCTCTCTCTCTCTTTCTCTCTCTCCATCCACTTTCTCTCTCCCCACCCTCTCTCCTCTCTCCACCTCTCTCTCTCTCTCTCCACCCTCTCTCTCTCTCTCCACCCTCTCTCGCTCTCTCCACCCACCCACTCTCACCACCCTCTCTCTCGCTCTCTCCACCCACCCACTCTCTCGCTCTCCACTCTCTCTCTCTCTCCACCCGCTGTCTCTCAACCCTCTCTCTCTCTCTCTGTTGTAAAGTGTATTGCTGCATACGTGCCCAATAATCACTAATACCAGCATGAAGAAGAGCCAGGTGCTGCTGGAGAGCAGAGAACAACCCCCCCGCTCAAGCAATACAACCTCACGCATTCATTATACTCATTTTAAAATGCAGTGGACACTTATTGTTTAGTCTGATATTAACTTCCAAAGGATTTCTATTAGTAGGTCTGTATTTTCTATTGTGTATCTATAGCTGTGTTTGTGTGCACTCTGTACAGTGTGTGTTATGTCTCTGTGTCTTCTCTATTTTGCTCTCCTCTCTCTTTCGTCCTCCCTCTCTCTCTTCCTCCCTCTCTCTCCCCTGTCTTGTCCCTGTCCCAGGTCTGATCCATGTAGGCGACGTGCTGAGGGAAGTGAACGGGGTTCCTGTGGATGACAAGAAGCCAGATGAAATCATCCACATTCTGGTGTGTGTGCGTGTCTGTCTGTGTGTGTTTTAGTCCATGCTTGTGTGTGTATGTTATCATTGACCTGCTGTTTATAGTTGTGTTTTGGTGCCGGGGCCCCGCGGCTATAGAGATTTACAGTCTTGTTTGTAGTGGCAGGACTCTCTCCTCCTAACTCATCCTCACTGGGCGGCCATGTCCCTATGATTCATCTGTGTTGACAGCTAAGCTAAACTCTGGCTGTACCAGCAGGCCCAGGAGCAGCCTCTGTTTGGGGTATGTTGGGCCACAAAGTCCCCCTGGAAGAGACAGGCAGGGAGGGGTCCCTGTAGGGGGCTTTGTAGTCGCTCCAAACACACACACACACACCGCCACAGTCCTCAGATCAGCTCTGGGTAGAGATGGAGAGGAAAGAGAAAGATGGTTTGGAATTGGTAGACTGGGACCTGTTAAAAGCAGTGGTTGCTTTAGGACCAGAATCCTCTTGGCAGCTCTCCTATTCCCTCCGCTCCGTTCCCCCAGCAGTCATCCTCTCCTCTTCGCTCCGCTCCCCCAGCAGTCATCCTCTCCTCTTCGCTCCGTTCCCCCAGCAGTCATCCTCTCCTCTTCCCTCCGCTCCCCCAGCAGTCATCCTCTCCTCTTCCCTCCGCTCCCCCAGCAGTCATCCTCTCTTCCTCCGCTCCCAGCAGTCATCCTCTCCTTCCTCCGCCTCCCCAGCAGTCATCCTCTCCTCTTCCCTCCGCTCCCCAGCAGTCATCCTCTCCTCTTCCTCCGCTCCCCCAGCAGTCATCCTCTCCTCTTCCCTCCGCTCCCCCAGCAGTCATCCTCTTCGCTCCGCTCCCCCAGCAGTCATCCTCTCCTCTTCCTTCCGCCCCAGCAGTCATCCTCTCCTTCCCTCCGCCTCCCCAGCAGTCATCCTCTTCCCTCCGTTCCCCAGCAGTCCCTCCTCCCCTCCGCTCCTCAGCAGTCATCCTCTTCCTCCGCAGCAGTCATCCTCTCCTTCCCTCCGCTCCCAGCAGTCATCCTCTTAGCCCCGCTCAGCAGTCATCCTCTCTCCTCCCTCCGCTCCCCAGCAGTCATCCTCTTCCCTCCGCTCCCTCATCCTCCGCTCCGCTCCCAGCAGTCATCCTCTCCTCTTCCTTCCGCTCCCCAGCAGTCATCCTCTCCTCTTCCCCTCCGCTCCCCCAGCAGTCATCCTCTTCCCTCCGTTCCCAGCAGTCATCCTCCTCTCTTCCCTCCGCTCCTCAGCAGTCATCCTCTTCCCTCCGCTCCCAGCAGTCATCCTCTCCTCTTCCCTCCGCCCCCAGCAGTCATCCTCTTCGCTCCGCTCCCAGCAGTCATCCTCCGCTTCCCTCCGCAGCAGTCATCCTCTCCTCTTCCCTCCGCTCCCAGCAGTCATCCTCTCCTCTTCCCTCCGCCTCCCCAGCAGTCATCCTCTCCTCTTCCCTCCGCTCCCCAGCAGTCATCCTTCGCCCCGCTCCCCAGCAGTCATCCTCTCCTCTTCCTCCGCTCCCCCAGCAGTCATCCTCTCCTCTTCCCTCCGCTCCCCCAGCAGTCATCCTCTTCGCTCCGCTCCCCCAGCAGTCATCCTCTCCTCTTCCCTCCGCTCCCTCAGCAGTCATCCTCTCCTAATTGTTGAAAAGTAAACTGTTCCTCAGGTTTAAGCCTTCTCATTGGATGAGGCTTATTGGGTTTTGAGTTATTTACAATGAAACTTAATTACCCCCCCTCTCCCTCCCTCTCTATCTATCTCTTTCTCTCTATATCACTCTCTTTCTCTCCCGCTCTTCTCTCTCTCTCTCTCTCTCTCTCTCCTCTCTCTTTCCCTCTCTCGGTTGTCTGTGTTTCAGTCCCAGTCCCAAGGGGCCATTACGTTTAAGTTAATACCAGCCATCAAAGAGGAGACGCCAAGCAAGGAGCCGAAGGTAAGGTCCTGCTGCTGTCCTGCCGTATTCATTATGCTGATCGGGTTTCACTGCTCACTGCCTCTAGTGCTGGGCCCCATATTCACAAAGACTTTCAGAGTATCTCAGAGTGTTGATCAAGGATCAGGTCCCCCATCTTATTCATTATGATTTGAAAGACAAAACTGATCTTAGATCAGTGTTGGGGACCTACTCTGAGAATGTAGTTTAGCAAACTACCAATTACTTCACACTGAAAGAAGTTAAGCTACGCTAAATCAACCCCTAAGAAAATTGAATTCATTTAACTCGCATGACTTTGAAAAATGATTTCACGACATCCAAACTACTTAATGAAAAACATACCATATGTAGTTAGTTCATTACTCCTCAACACTGTCAGCAAGCTACATGTAGTTAGTTAACTACTCCCCAACACTGTCAGCAAGCTACATGTAGTTAGTTCACTACTCCCCAACACTGTCAGCAAGCTACATGTAGTTAGTTCACTACTCCCCAACACTGTCAGCCATCTACATGTAGTTAGAGACCATGGTGCTTGCCTCACGGAGCTGTGAGGGGAACGGCACCTCAGTACCTCCAGGCTCTGATCAGGCCCTACACCCAAACAAGGGCACTGCGTTCATCCACCTCTGGCCTGCTCGCCTCCCTACCACTGAGGAAGTACAGTTCCCGCCTCAGCCCAGTCAAAAATGTTCGCTGCTCTGGCCCCCAATGGTGGAACAAACTCCCTCACGACGCCAGGACAGCGGAGTCAATCACCACCTTCCGGAGACACCTGAAACCCCACCTCTTTAAGGAATACCTAAGATAGGATAAAGTAATCCTTCTTACCCCCCTTAAAAGATTTAGATGCACTATTGTAAAGTGGCTGTTCCACTGGATATCATAAGGTGAATGCACCAATTTGTAAGTCGCTCTGGATAAGAGCGTCTGCTAAATGACTTAAATGTAAATGTAGTTAGTTCACTACTCCTCAACACTGTCAGCCATCTACATGTAGTTAGTTCACTACTCCTCAACACTGTCAGCAAGCTACATGTAGTTAGTTCACTATTCCCCAACACTGTCAGCCGTTTACATGTAGTTAGTTCACTACTCCCCAACACTGTCAGCCGTTTACATGTAGTTAGTCACTACTCCCCAACACTGTCAGCCATCTACATGTAGTTAGTTCACTACTCCTCAACACTGTCATCAAGCTACATGTACAGTGCCTTGCGTAAGTATTCGGCCCCCTTGAACTTTGCGACCTTTTGCCACATTTCAGGCTTCAAACATAAAGATATAAAACTGTATTTTTTTGTGAAGAATCAACAACAAGTGGGACACAATCATGAAGTGGAACGACATTTATTGGATATTTCAAACTTTTTTAACAAGTCAAAAACTGAAAAATTGGGCGTGCAAAATTATTCAGCCCCCTTAAGTTAATACTCTGTAGCGCCACCTTATGCTGCGATTACAGCTGTAAGTCGCTTGGGGTATGTCTCTATCAGTTTTGCACATCGAGAGACTGAATTTTTTTCCCATTCCTCCTTGCAAAACAGCTCGAGCTCAGTGAGGTTGGATGGAGAGCATTTGTGAACAGCAGTTTTCAGTTCTTTCCACAGATTCTCGATTGGATTCAGGTCTGGACTTTGACTTGGCCATTCTAACACCTGGATATGTTTATTTTTGAACCATTCCATTGTAGATTTTGCTTTATGCTTTGGATCATTGTCTTGTTGGAAGACAAATCTCCGTCCCAGTCTCAGGTCTTTTGCAGACTCCATCAGGTTTTCTTCCAGAATGGTCCTGTATTTGGCTCCATCCAACTTCCCATCAATTTTAACCATCTTCCCTGTTCCCGCTGAAGAAAAGCAGGCCCAAACCATGATGCTGCCACCACCATGTTTGACAGTGGGGATGGTGTGTTCAGGTGATGAGCTGTGTTGCTTTTTTACGCCAAACATAACGTTTTGCATTGTTGCCAAAAAGTTCAATTTTGGTTTCATCTGACCAGAGCACCTTCTTCCACATGTTTGGTGTGTCTCCCAGGTGGCTTGTGGCAAACTTTAAACAACACTTTTATGGATATCTTTAAGAAATGGCTTTCTTCTTTGCCACTCTTCCATAAAGGCCAGATTTGTGCAATATACGACTGATTGTTGTCCTATGGACAGAGTCTCCCCACCTCAGCTGTAGATCTCTGCAGTTCATCCAGAGTGATCATGGGCCTCTTGGCTGCATCTCTGATCAGTCTTCTCCTTGTATGAGCTGAAAGTTTAGAGGGACGTCCAGGTCTTGGTAGATTTGCAGTGGTCTGATACTCCTTCCATTTCAATATTATCGCTTGCACAGTGCTCCTTGGGATGTTTAAAGCTTGGGAAATCTTTTTGTATCCAAATCCGGCTTTAAACTTCTTCACAACAGTATCTCGGACCTGCCTGGTGTGTTCCTTGTTCTTCATGATGCTCTCTGCGCTTTTAACGGACCTCTGAGAC
Source organism: Oncorhynchus nerka (assembly GCF_034236695.1). Taxonomy (NCBI): domain Eukaryota; kingdom Metazoa; phylum Chordata; class Actinopteri; order Salmoniformes; family Salmonidae; genus Oncorhynchus; species Oncorhynchus nerka. Next base: position 31,479,977 of record NC_088417.1, on the reverse strand, counting down.
TATCACAGTGCAGGTGCATTTATACGGAGACTTGATTACACACAGGTGGATCGTATTTCTCATCATTAGTCATTTAGGTCAACATTGGATCATTCAGAGATCCTCACTGAACTTCTGGAGAGAGTTTGCTGCACTGAAAGTAAAGGGGCTGAATAATTTTGCACGCCCAATTTTTCAGTTTTTGATTTGTTAAAAAAGTTTGAAATATCCAATAAATGCCGTTCCACTTCATGATTGTGTCCCACTTGTTGTTGATTCTTCACAAAAAAATAAAGTTTTATATCTTTGTTTGAAGCCTGAAATGTGGCAAAAGGTCGAAAGTTCAAGGGGGCCGAATACTTTTGCAAGGCACTGTAGTTAGTTCACTACTCCCCAACACTGTCAGCCGTTTACATGTAGTTAGATCACTACTCCCCAACACTGTCAGCCGTTTACATGTAGTTAGATCACTACTCCCCAACACTGTCAGCCATCTACATGTAGTTAGATTACTACTCCCCAACACTGTCAGCCATTTACATGTAGTTAGTTCACTACTCCTCAACACTGTCAGCCATCTACATGTAGTTAGTTCACTACTCCTCAACACTGTCAGCAAGCTACATGTAGTTAGTTCACTACTCCCCAACACTGTCAGCCGTTTACATGTAGTTAGATCACTACTCCCCAACACTGTCAGCCATCTACATGTAGTTAGTTCACTGCTCCCCAACACTGTCAGCCATCTACATGTAGTTAGTTCACTACTCCCCAACACTGTCAGCCATCTACATGTAGTTAGATCACTACTCCCCAACACTGTCAGCCATCTACATGTAGTTAGTTCACTGCTCCCCAACACTGTCAGCCATCTACATGTAGTTAGTTCACTGCTCCCCAACACTGTCAGCCATCTACATGTAGTTAGTTCACTACTCCCCAACACTGTCAGCCATCTACATGTAGTTAGATTACTACTCCCCAACACTGTCAGCCATCTACATGTAGTTAGTTCACTACTCCCCAACACTGTCAGCCATCTACATGTAGTTAGTTCACTACTCCCCAACACTGTCAGCCATCTACATGTAGTTAGATCACTACTCCCCAACACTGTCAGCCATCTACATGTAGTTAGTTCACTACTCCCCAACACTGTCAGCCATCTACATGTAGTTAGATCACTACTCCCCAATACTGTCAGCCATCTACATGTAGTTAGTTCACTACTCCCCAACACTGTCAGCCATCTACATGTAGTTAGTTCACTGCTCCCCAACACTGTCAGCCATCTACATGTAGTTAGTTCACTAATCCCCAACACTGTCAGCACTCCTACTCTTTATCAATATGGTTCCTGGAGTCGACACATTCCTCATCAACTCAATGGGAAATCTACTGTATATAGGCAGAGTAATGGCTAGGTTGAATGGGAGGGTTTGATAGGATCTTGTGGGTACTATTGTACAATCTATGTTTGATTCCAGTTCCTCCTGTATGAGTGTGTATCTGACAGGGTCGAGCTGCCCACAGTAACACTCATGTATGTGTTGGTCTGAGTGTGAATGTGAGATTTGTGTTTGTTTTGTAGGTTTATGTGTACTGTAAATGTAGTTGCTTGTAACGTTAGGTGGCTGTTTTAACTGAAAATCCTCCCGTCTGGCTGTATCCTGTATTCTCCAACTCATAGTTGTGATGTATGGTCGTTCATAGACATTTATCAATTACAGAGGAGGCTTGGGGAAGTATGTCCCCTAGCTGAGCCTCAGGTCAAAAGACAAGCTGGAACACCATTTGTCAGAACACAGGGTGCATGTGGGTGGGTTGTTCTCTCTGTCATAGTTTAATGGTTTTAATATGGTCATTTCAGATATCAATCTGAACCTGTGTATCGTTGCCAGAACTTCAGACTCCCCTCTGAGAAGAGCTAGTTTACTCTCTTTCCTTGGCTATAATAAATACATTGAAGTGCGGGCTAATTGGGTACACATGTGTAAAACTGTAGAGAGAGAAAGAAAGATGGACCAGAGGAGAGTAGAGGGAGAGCGAAGCAGGAGCTTTCAGCAAGGATGTATTGGTTTATACTGCTGTTAGGCTGTAGAGCCAGAAAGTGTGTTTCCTCCTTGCTCAGACCCAAACAAAGTGTCCCCATCTGATACATAATTTCACCACATGGCAACGTAGCCCTCCTTAAATCACCCTGACACATACAGAGACGTTACCCCCCTGTCTCTGTCTGTCTGGTCTCCTGTCTCTGTCTGTCTGGTCTCCTGTCTCTGTCTGTCTGGTCTCCTGTCTCTGTCTGTCTGGTCTCCTGTCTGTCTCCTGTCTCTGTCTGTCTCCTGTCTGTCTCCTGTCTCTGTCTGTCTCCTGTCTGTCTCCTGTCTGTCTCCTGTCTGTCTGTCTCCTGTCTCTGTCTGTCTCCTGTCTGTCTCCTGTCTCTGTCTGTCTCCTGTCTCTGTCTGTCTCCTGTCTGTCTGTCTGTCTGTCTCTCTGTCTGTCTCTGCCTGTCTCTCTGTCTGTCTCTGCCTGTCTCTCTGTCTGTCTGTCTGTCTCTGTCTGTCTCTGTCTGTCTGTCTGTCTGTCTGTCTGTCTGTCTGTCTGTCTGTCTGTCTGTCTGTCTGTCTGTCTGTCTCTGTCTGTCTGTCTCTGTCTGTCTGTACGTACGTGTACATACATACATACATACATACATACATACATACACACACACACACACACACACACACACACACACACATACATACATACATACATACATACATACATACATACATGTTCACCAGTGGCTAAGGACTGGTAATTTACTGTGACTGCTTTAGCGTCTTGGAGTGAGGATGTAGTGAGTTGTTTTCCCTATAAAGGGAAAGTTGTCCAAGTCTCCGCTCCTTTCTCTCTCCCAGGTCTTACTTCTGTTGATGACGCGCTGTGTCCCTCCGCTGACTGCCAAGATAAATTAGCCCATCTCTGCAAAATATGTTTCCCTCTTCAGTAGGGAAAGATTACCGAAGTTAATTTGGACCTGCGAATCAGCCCAGATCACAAAGCAGAACGAAGTAGGAGTCACATTTAGAGTCTGTGACTCAGGAGATGTTAAACTCTCGCCACGCTCAAAGACAGCTGACAGACTTTAGTATGTGGGGGTGTTCCTCCTCCATTCCCTACAGTGCAATACTTTTCACCAGAGCCCTATCGGTCCTGGTCAAACTAGTGCACTATGTCGGGAATATGGTGCCATTTGGGACGCAGGCCATGTTGATGGAATAACCCAGAGAGACTAGAGCCAATGGCTTCAGGCAGGTAATAGACAAACTCCTGATTGTGTTGACCTTTCCTGGCCAATCACATTAAGCAACAGTGAAGTGCGTCTGATCTGGTTCCGAAGCCGGGCAGGTTTAGATCGCCGTAGCGACGGCCTACCTTGATGTTGCCACGGTGACTAGTGGGGAGAGGAGACAAAAGGTAATGTGAAGAAACCGCTGTCGTCCTTTTGATAACTTCTCTCTCTTTCTCTCTCAACCTCCCATCTCTCTCCAGATGTTTGTGAAGACACTGTTTGACTACGACCCAGCGGAGGACAAAGCCATCCCGTGTAAGGAGGCGGGCCTGGCCTTCAAGAGGGGAGATATCCTTCAGATCATGAGCCAGGATGATGCCAACTGGTGGCAGGCTAAACAAGATGGCCATGCCAACCCTCGCGCAGGCCTCATCCCCTCCAAACAGTTCCAGGAGAGGTGAGTGAGCTACCCATGGACCAAACATCAACCCACATAACTGACCCCTGTCCTCCTGTCCCCCCTACCCCCTGTCCTCCTGTCCCCCCTACCCCCTGTCCCCCTACCTCCTGTCCCCCTGTCCTCCTCCTGTCCCCCTACCCCCTGTCCCCCTACCTCCTGTCCCCCCTGTCCTCCTGTCCCCCTACCCCCTGTCCTCATCTCCCCTGTCCTCCTCTCCCTACCTGTCTATGTACCTGTCTGTCTGCCACCCCATTACAAGCCCCGTCTATGTACCTGTCTGTCTGCCACCCCCATTACAAGCCCCGTCTATGTACCTGTCTGTCTGCCACCCCCATTACAAGCCCCGTCTATGTACCTGTCTGTCTGCCACCCCCATTACAATACCTGTCTATATACCTGTCTGTCTGCCACCCCCATTACAAGACCTGTCTATATACACTACCGTTCAGAAGTTTGAGGTCACTTAGAAATGTCCTTGTTTTGAAAGAAAAGCAATTTCTTAACACCAGACTCAACGTCAACAGTGAAGATGCTGACCTGCTAGGCAGAGTTCCTCTGTCCAGTGTCTGTGTGCTTTTTCCCATCTTAATCTTTACTTTTTATTGGCCAGTCTGAGATATGGCTTTTCTTTGCAACTCTGCCTAGAAGGCCAGCATCCCGGAGTCGCCTCTTCACTGTTGATGTTGAGACTGGTGTTTTCCGGGTACTTTTTAATGAAGCTGCCAGTTGAGGACTTGTGAGGCATCTGTTTCTCAAACTAGACACTCAAATGTACTTGTCCTCTTGCTCAGTTGTGCACCGGGGCCTCCCACTCCTTTTTCTAATCTGGTTAGCGCCAGTTTGCGCTGTTCTGTGAAGGGACTAGTACACAGCGTTGTACGAGATGTTCATGTTTCTTGGCAATTTCTCGCATGGAATAGCCTTAATTTCTCAGAAACAAGAATGGACCGACGAGTTTCAGAAGAAAGTACTTTGTTTCTGGCCATTTTGAGCCTGTAATCGAACCCACAAATGCTGATGCTCCAGATACTCAACTAGTCTGAAGAAGTCCAGTTTTATTGGTTCTTTAATCAGGACAACAGTTTTTAGCTGTGCGAACATAATTGCAAAAGGGTTTTATAATTATCAATTAGCCTTTTAAAATGATAAACTTGGATTAGCTAACACAACATGCTGTTGGAACACAGGAGTGATGGCTGCTGATAATGGGCTTCTGTACGCCTATGTAGATATTCCATTAAAAATCTGCGGTTTCCAGCGACAACAGTCTTTTACAACATTAACAATGTCTACACTGTATTTCTGATCAATTTAATGTTATTATAATGGGCATTTCTTTAAAGAACAAGGACATTTCAAAGTGACCCCAAACTTTTGAACGGTAGTGTTACCTGTCTGTCTGCCACCCCCATTACAAGCCCTGTCCAGGCTTGGAGTGTTTCACTGCCGTCACAATGAAAGGAATGACTATTTCTTTCTCTTTCCTTTTCCCCCCCTCTCCTCCCTCCCTCCTTCTACCCGCCTCCCCTCTTGCCTGGCGCTGCCAAAATACTTTGGATTTCCGTGCGCGTCTGGCCCAAAATGAGTCATGACAGAAAATGATAGCACTTTGGAAGGGGAGTGGATGGAAAATCACACATCAGTGGCAAGCACAGATGGCTGCTGATGTGCATCACTGGGCTGGAGGACTGGGCTGGAGGACTGGGCTGGAGGACTGGGGCAGTTTCTTGGCTCCGTCTGAACATCAACGAGTGCAGAGAAAAAAAAATTGCCCCCCCCAAAAATCTAAATCCTTCACATTTATTCCTGCCACTCTTTTTCTCTATCTTTCTCCCTCTCGCTCCTCTTCTTTCATTTTTTTTACCCTAAAGAATGAACGTGATGGATATTTAAGGATGTTTCTAGGTATTATACCAGAAAGGGTTTATTAATCCCAGTGGGACTGTGAAAGCTGATGGTTTTATTGGGATTCTTCTCTCTTCTCTCCTCGCTGACTCTCTCTCCTCTCCTCGCTGACTCTCTCTCCTCTCCTCGCTTTCTCTCTCTTCTCTCTCATCGCTGTATCTCGCCTCTCTCTCTCCTCGCTGTCTCTCTCCTCGCTGTCTCTCTCCTCGCTGTCTCTCTCCTCGCTGTCTCTCTCCTCGCTGTCTCTCTCTCCTCTCATCGCTGTCTCTCTCTCCTCTCATCGCTGTCTCTCTCTCCTCTCATCGCTGTCTCTCTCTCCTCTCATCGCTGTCTCTCTCTCTCCTCTCTCTCTCCTCTCCTCGCTGTCTCTCCTCTCCTCTCCTCGCTGTCTCTCCTCTCCTCGCTGTCTCTCTCTTCCTCGCTGTCTCTCCTCTCCTCGCTGTCTCTCTCTTCCTCGCTGTCTCTCTCTCCTCACTGTTTCTGTCTCTCCTCTCCGTCTGTCTCCACTGACTCTCTCTCCTTGTTGTCTCTCTCTCCTTTCCTCTCCTCTCTCGCTCTCCTCTCCTCTCTTTTCCTCCCTCTTTCGTCTTCTATCCTCTCTCTCCCTCCTTTCCTATCCTCTCTCTCCTCTCTCTTTCCTCTCCTACCCCCCTCTCTCTCTGTCTCTCCTCCCAATTTTGTCTCCTATCCTGTCTCTCTCTCCTTTCCTCTCCTATCCTCTCTCCTCTCCTATCCTCTCTCTCCTCCTCCCTCTTTCCTCTCCTATCCTCTCTCTCCTCCTCCCGCTTTCCTCTCCGGTCCTCTCTCTTTTCTCCCGATTTCATCTCCTATCCTGTCTCTCTCACCTCTACTCCCTCTTTCCTCTCATATCCTCTCTCTCCTCCTCCCTCTTTCCTCCTCGTATACTCTCTTTCCTCTCGTATACTCTCTTTCCTCTCGTATACTCTCTTTCCTCTCGTATACTCTCTTTCCTCTCGTATACTCTCTTTCCTCTCGTATACTCTCTTTCCTCTCCTATACTCTCTTTCCTCTCCTATACTCTCTTCCCTCTCCTCTCTCACCTCTACTCCCTCTTTCCTCTCCTATACTCTCTTTCCTCTCCTATACTCTTTCCTCTCTCCTCTCTCTCCTCCCGCTTTCCTCTTCTATCTTCTTTCTTTCCTATCCTGTCTCTCTCTCCTCCCACTTTCCTCTCTTCCTCTTTTTTCTCCAGGAGGTTTGCTCTGCGTCGTCCCGCCGCCGGTGTTCTTCAGCCCCAGAAGATCTCCAACAGAAGATCATGTAAGAATGTATCACAGCCTCACACACTCGCAGCCTCACACACTCGCAGCCTCACACACTCACAGCCTCACACACTCACAGCCTCACAGCCACACACTCACAGCCTCACACCCACAGCCCCAGAGCCAGGCCTCCTGAAAGGAAGTCCGTGGGGAAGGGTATCGGGAGACTACCAACCTCTAGGCTCATGTAAACCCTATCTGATTGATTAACCATCAGGCACAATTCCTACACTCTGAAACGCTCGAAGGCTGCCGTACTGGTGCTCGTCTCGGCAAATGTCTGGTCCCCCCCCCCCTCCTGGTGTTGATGGGGTTGGATATGTGGGGATGCCCTCTGGTTGGATATGTGGGGCTGCCCTCTGGTTGGATATGTGGGGCTGCCCTCTGGTTGGATATGTGTGGCTGCCCTCTGGTTGGATATGTGGGGCTGCCTACCTCTCCCTATCCACTATAAATGCTGCTCTGCAAGGTTGAATAAATAATGAATGATAGGACGTAGGCTGTATGTGAGGATGTGATAGGGCATCAATCTCAGAGCTGTAGATGAACCTCCTGCTAGCCTACCACCACTCTGGTTTACACATATTAATGTTTTACTGTGTGTGAACAAGACTGCACCACACACACACACTGAACTCACAACACAGACTGATAGTCAGAGAGGGCTGAGTTGGGAAACAAGTGGCTTGAGCAGACAAAGGGAGAGGGACAGACAGATTGAGAGAGAGGGACAGACAGATTGAGAGAGAGGGACAGACAGATTGAGAGAGAGGGACAGACAGATTGAGAGAGAGGGACAGACAGATTGAGAGAGAGGGACAGACAGATTGAGAGAGAGGGAGAGACTGATTGAGAGAGAGGGAGAGACTGATTGAGAGAGAGGGAGAGACTGATTGAGAGAGAGGGAGAGACTGATTGAGAGAGAGGGACAGACGGATTGAGAGAGAGGGACAGACGGATTGAGAGAGAGGGACAGACAGATTGAGAGAGAGGGACAGACAGATTGAGAGAGAGGGACAGAGAGATACGGGGACGGAGAGAGTGATACGGGGACGGAGAGAGAGATACGGGGGGACGGAGAGAGAGAGACGGGGGGACGAGAGAGAGAGAGATGGGGGACGGAGAGAGAGAGACGGGGACGGAGAGCGAGAGAGACGGGGGACGGAGAGCGAGAGAGACGGGGACGGAGAGAGAGAGAGACGGGGGACGGAGAGAGAGAGAGACGGGGGACGGAGAGAGAGAGAGACGGGGACGGGAGAGGAGGACGAGAGAGAGAGAGAGACGGTGGACGGAGAGAGAGAGACGAGACGGGGGACGGAGAGAGAGAGAGAGACGGGGGACGGAGAGAGAGAGAGAGACGGTGGGACAGAGAGAGAGAGACGGTGGGACGGAGAGAGACGGTGGGACGGAGATAGAGAGAGAGAGACGGTGGGACGGAGAGAGAGAGAGAGACGGGGACGGGACGGACGAGAGAGAGAGACGGTGGGACGGAGAGAGAGAGAGAGAGACGGGGGACAGAGAGAGACGAGAGAGAGAGAGAGAGTGAGGGGGACGGAGAGAGAGAGAGAGACGGGGGACGGAGAGAGAGAGAGAGACGGGGGACGGAGAGAGAGAGAGAGACGGGGGACGGAGAGAGAGAGAGACGGGGGACGGAGAGAGACAGAGAGACGGGGGACGGAGAGAGAGAGAGAGACGGGGGACGAGAGAGAGAGAGAGACGGGGGACGGAGAGAGAGAGAGACGGGGGGACGAGAGAGGGGAGAGAGAGAGACGGGGAGACGAGAGAGAGAGAGAGAGACGGGGGACGGAGAGAGAGAGAGACGGGGGACGGAGAGAGAGAGAGACGGGGAGAGAGAGAGAGACGGGGACGAGAGAGAGAGACGGGGACGGAGAGAGAGAGAGACGGGGACGGAGAGAGAGAGACGGGGGAGAGAGACGACGGGGACGGAGAGAGAGAGAGAGACGGGGGACGGAGAGAGAGAGAGAGACGGGGACGGAGAGAGAGAGAGAGAGACGGGGGACGGAGAGAGAGAGACGGGGGAGAGAGAGACGGGGGACGGAGAGAGAGAGAGACGGGGGACGGAGAGAGAGAGAGACGGGGAGAGAGAGAGACGGGGGGGACGGAGAGAGAGAGAGAGACGGGGACGGAGAGAGAGAGAGAGAGAGAGACGGGGGACGAGAGAGAGAGAGAGACGGGGGGACGAGAGAGAGAGAGACGGGGGACGGAGAGAGAGAGAGAGACGGGGACGGAGAGAGAGAGAGGGGACGGAGAGAGAGAGAGACGGAGAGGAGAGAGACGGACGGAGAGAGAGAGAGACGGGGACTGAGAGAGAGAGAGAGACGGGGGACGGAGAGAGAGAGAGACGGGGGACGGAGAGAGAGAGAGACGGGGGACGGAGAGAGAGAGAGACGGGGGGACGGAGAGAGAGAGAGAGACGGGGACGGAGAGAGAGAGAGAGACGGGGACGGAGAGAGAGAGACGGGGACGGAGAGAGAGAGAGAGACGGGGGGACGGAGAGAGAGAGAGACGGGGGACGGGGAGAGGAGAGAGAGAGAGACGGTGGGACGGAGAGAGAGAGAGACGGGGGACGGAGAGAGAGAGACGGGGGACGGAGAGAGAGAGAGACGGGGACGGAGAGAGAGAGAGACGGGGGGACGGAGAGAGAGAGACGGGGACAGAGAGAGAGAGAGACGGGGACGGAGAGAGAGAGAGAGACGGGGGGAGAGAGAGAGAGAGAGAGAGAGAGACGGGGGACGGAGAGAGAGAGAGAGAGAGAGAGACGGTGGGACGGAGAGAGAGAGAGAGGGGACGGAGAGAGAGAGAGAGAGAGACGGTGGGACGGAGAGAGAGAGAGAGAGAGACGGTGGGACGGAGAGAGAGAGAGAGACGGTGGGACGGAGAGAGAGAGAGAGAGAGGACGGGGACGGAGAGAGAGAGACGGGGGACGGAGAGAGAGAGGAGAGGAGAGGGGGACGAGAGAGAGAGACGACGGGGACGGAGAGAGAGAGAGACGGGGACTGAGAGAGAGAGAGACGGGGAGAGAGAGAGAGGGACGAGAGAGAGAGAGACGGGGGACGAGAGAGAGAGAGAGACGGGGACGGAGAGAGAGAGAGAGACGGGGACGGGGGAGAGAGAGAGAGAGGGGGGACGGAGAGAGAGAGAGAGACGGGGGGACAGAGAGAGAGAGAGACGGGGGACAGAGAGAGAGAGGGACGGACGAGAGAGAGACGGGGAGAGAGAGAGAGACGGGGGACGGAGAGAGAGAGAGACGGGGGACGAGAGAGAGAGAGACGGGGGGACGGAGAGAGAGAGAGAGACGGGGGACGGAGAGAGAGAGAGACGGGGACGGGGGACGAGAGAGAGAGAGACGGGGGACGGAGAGAGAGAGAGACGGGGACGGGGGACAGAGAGAGAGAGACGGACGGAGAGAGAGAGAGACGGGGGGACAGAGAGAGAGAGAGACGGGGACGGAGAGAGAGAGAGAGAGAGACGGGGGACGGGAGAGAGAGAGACGGGGGACAGAGAGAGAGAGAGAGACGGGGGGACAGAGAGAGAGAGACGGGGAGACGGAGAGAGAGAGAGAGAGAGGGGGACGGAGAGAGAGAGAGAGACGGGGACGGAGAGAGAGAGAGAGACGGGGGGACGGAGAGAGAGAGAGAGAGACGGGGGGACGACTGAGAGAGAGAGACGGGGACGGAGAGAGAGAGAGAGAGAGACGGGGACGGAGAGAGAGAGAGACGGGGGGACGGAGAGAGAGAGAGACGGGGACGGAGAGAGAGAGAGACGGGGACTGAGAGAGAGAGAGACGGGGGACGGAGAGAGAGAGAGACGGGGGGAGAGAGAGAGAGAGACGGGGGGACGAGAGAGAGAGAGAGACGGGGGACGAGAGAGAGAGAGACGGGGGACGAGAGAGAGAGAGACGGGGACGGAGAGAGAGAGAGAGACGGGGACGAGAGAGAGAGAGACGGGGACGGAGAGAGAGAGAGACGGGGACGGAGAGAGAGAGAGACGGGGACGGAGAGAGAGAGAGACGGGGGACGGAGAGAGAGAGAGAGACGGGGACGGAGAGAGAGAGAGACGGGGGACGGAGAGAGAGAGAGACGGGGGGGGGACGGAGAGAGAGAGAGACGGGGACGGAGAGAGAGGAGACGGGGGACGGAGAGAGAGAGACGGGGGACGGAGAGAGAGAGAGACGGGGGACGGAGAGAGAGAGACGGGGGAGAGAGAGAGAGAGAGAGACGGGGACGGAGAGAGAGAGAGACGGGGGGACGAGAGAGAGAGAGAGAGGGAGAGACGGGACGGAGAGAGAGAGAGAGACGGGGAGACGGGGAGAGAGAGAGAGAGACGGGGACGGAGAGAGAGAGAGACGGGGACGAGAGAGAGAGAGACGGGGACTGAGAGAGAGAGACGGGGGACAGAGAGAGAGAGACGGGGACGGAGAGAGAGAGAGAGAGACGGGGGACGGAGAGAGAGAGAGACGACGAGAGAGGAGACGGAGAGAGAGAGAGAGAGAGACGGGGACCGGAGAGAGAGAGAGAGACGGGGGGACGGAGAGAGGGGAGGAGAGACGGGGACGGAGAGAGAGAGAGAGACGGGGACGGAGAGAGAGAGAGAGAGAGAGAGGGGGGACGGAGAGAGAGAGAGAGACGGGGGACGGAGAGAGAGAGAGAGACGGGGGGACGGAGAGAGAGAGAGACGGGGGACGGAGAGAGAGAGACGGGGGGACGGAGAGAGAGAGAGACGGGGACGGAGAGAGAGAGACGGACGGGGACGGAGAGAGAGAGAGAGACGGGGGGACGGAGAGAGAGAGAGACGGGGACGGAGAGAGAGAGACGGGGGACGGAGAGAGAGAGAGACGGGGACGAGAGAGAGAGAGACGGGGGACGGAGAGAGAGAGAGACGGGGACGGAGACGGACGGGGACTTGAGAGAGAGAGACGGGGGGGGACGGAGAGAGAGAGAGAGACGGGGGAGAGAGAGAGAGAGACGGGGACGGAGAGAGAGAGAGACGGGGGACGGAGAGAGAGAGAGACGGGGGACTGGAGAGAGAGAGGACGGAGAGAGAGAGAGAGACGGGGGGACAGAGAGAGAGAGAGAGGGGACGGAGAGAGGGAGAGAGAGAGAGACGGGGGACAGAGAGAGAGAGAGACGGGGGGACAGAGAGAGAGGACGGGGACGGAGAGAGAGAGAGACGGGGGACGGAGAGAGAGAGAGAGACGGGGGACGAGAGAGAGAGACGGGAGAGAGAGAGACGGGGGACGGAGAGAGAGAGAGAGACGGGGACGAGAGAGAGAGAGAGAGAGGGGGACGGGGAGAGAGAGACGGGGACGAGAGAGAGAGAGAGACGGTGGGACGGAGAGAGAGAGAGAGACGGTGGGACGGAGAGAGAGAGAGACGGGGGGACGGAGAGAGAGAGAGACGGGGGACGGAGAGAGAGAGAGACGGGGACGGAGAGAGAGAGAGACGGGGACGAGAGAGAGAGAGGGGACGGAGAGAGAGAGAGAGGAGAGAGAGAGAGACGGGGACGGAGAGAGAGAGAGAGACGGGGAGACGGAGAGAGAGAGAGACGGGGACGAGAGAGAGAGAGACGGGGACGGAGAGAGAGAGAGACGGGGGACGGAGAGAGAGAGAGAGACGGGGGACGGAGAGAGAGAGACGGGGAGAGAGAGAGACGGGGGAGAGAGAGAGAGAGACGGGGGACGGAGAGAGAGAGAGACGGGGGACAGAGAGAGAGAGACGGGGACGGGGACGGAGAGGAGAGAGAGAGACGGGGACGGAGAGAGAGAGAGACGGGGACGGAGAGAGAGAGGGAGACGGGGGACGGAGAGAGAGAGAGACGGGGGGACGGAGAGAGAGAGAGAGAGACGGGGGGACGGAGAGAGAGAGACGGGGACGGAGAGAGAGAGAGAGACGGGGGACGGAGAGAGAGAGAGAGAGAGAGACGGGGGAGAGAGAGAGAGAGACGGGGGACGGAGAGAGAGAGAGAGACGGGGACTTTGAGAGAGAGACGGGGAGAGAGAGAGAGAGAGACGGGGGACGGAGAGAGAGAGAGAGACGGGGACGGAGAGAGAGAGAGAGACGGGGACGAGAGAGAGAGAGACGGGAGACGAGAGAGAGGGGACGAGAGAGAGAGGGGGGGAGAGAGAGAGAGAGAGAGAGAGAGAGAGACGGGGGACGGAGAGAGAGAGAGACGGGGACGGAGAGAGAGAGAGACGGGGGGGACGGAGAGAGAGAGAGAGGGGGACGGAGAGAGAGAGAGACGGGGACAGGAGAGAGAGAGAGACGGGGGACGGAGAGAGAGAGAGACGGGGGACGGAGAGAGAGAGAGACGGGGGACTGAGAGAGAGAGAGAGAGGGGGGGGACGGAGAGAGAGAGAGACGGGGACGGAGAGAGAGAGAGACGGGGGGACGGAGAGAGAGAGAGACGGGGACGGAGAGAGAGAGAGAGACGGAGAGAGAGAGACGGGAGAGAGAGAGAGAGGACGGGGGACGGAGAGAGAGAGAGACGGGGACGGAGAGAGAGAGACGGGGGACGGAGAGAGAGAGAGACGGGGACGAGAGAGAGAGAGACGGGGGGACGGGAGAGAGAGAGAGACGGGGAGAGAGAGAGACGGGGGACAGAGAGAGAGAGAGACGGGGACGGAGAGAGAGAGAGACGGGGGGACGGGGAGAGAGACGGGGGGAGAGAGAGAGAGAGACGGGGAGACGGAGAGAGAGAGACGGGGGACGGAGAGAGAGAGAGAGACGGGGACTGAGAGAGAGAGAGAGACGGGGACGGAGAGAGAGAGAGACGGGGGACGGAGAGAGAGAGAGACGGGGACGGAGAGAGAGAGGGGAGAGAGAGACGGGGACGAGAGAGAGAGAGGAGACGGAGAGAGAGAGAGAGACGGGGAGAGAGAGAGACGGGGAGACGAGAGAGAGAGAGACGGGGGACTGAGAGAGAGAGAGAGACGGGGACGGAGAGAGAGAGAGACGGGGGACGGAGAGAGAGAGAGACGGGGACGGAGAGAGAGAGAGACGGGGGACGGAGAGAGAGAGAGACGGGGACGGAGAGAGAGAGACGGGGACGGAGAGAGAGAGAGACGGGGACGGAGAGAGAGAGAGACGGGGACGAGAGAGAGAGAGAGACGGAGGGACGGAGAGAGAGAGAGAGAGACGGGGACGGAGAGAGAGAGAGACGGAGGGACGGAGAGAGAGAGAGACGGGGGACGAGAGAGAGAGACGAGAGAGAGAGAGACGGGGGAGAGAGAGAGAGAGAGAGAGAGGGGGGACGAGAGAGAGAGAGACGGGGGGACGGAGAGAGAGAGAGACGGGGGGACTGGAGAGAGAGAGAGACGGGGACGGAGAGAGAGAGAGAGACGGGGGACGGAGAGAGAGAGAGAGACGAGACGGGGGACGGAGAGAGAGAGAGACGGGGGACGAGAGAGAGAGAGACGGGGGACGAGAGAGAGAGGGAGACGGGGACGGGGACGGAGAGAGAGAGAGAGACGAGAGAGAGAGACGGGGACGAGAGAGAGACGGGGGACGGAGAGAGAGAGAGAGACGGGGAGAGAGACGGGGACAGAGAGAGAGAGAGACGGGGGACGGAGAGAGAGAGAGACGGGGAGAGAGAGACGGGAGAGAGAGGGGGAGAGAGAGAGAGAGACGGGGACGGAGAGAGAGAGAGACGGGGACGAGAGAGAGAGAGACGGGGGACGGAGAGAGAGAGAGACGGGGGGACGGAGAGAGAGAGACGGGGACGGAGAGAGAGAGACGGGGACGGAGAGAGAGAGAGACGGGGGGACGGAGAGAGAGAGAGAGGGGGACGAGAGAGAGAGAGACGGGGGACGGAGAGAGACGGAGAGAGAGAGAGAGACGGGGACTGAGAGAGAGAGAGACGGGGGACGGAGAGAGAGAGAGAGAGACGGGGACAGAGAGAGAGAGACGGGGGGACGGGAGAGAGAGAGAGAGAGAGAGAGACGGGGACTGAGAGAGAGAGAGACGACGGGGACGGAGAGAGACGGGGGACGGGAGGGGAGAGAGAGAGAGACGGGGACGGAGAGAGAGAGAGACGGGGACGGGGACGAGAGAGAGAGACGGGGAGACGGGGAGAGAGAGAGAGAGACGGGGGACGGAGAGAGAGAGACGGGGAGAGAGAGAGAGACGGGGACGGAGAGAGGAGACGGAGAGAGAGAGGAGACGGGGACGGAGAGAGAGAGAGACGGGGGACGAGAGAGAGAGAGAGACGGGGACGGAGAGAGAGAGAGACGGGGACTGGAGAGAGAGAGAGAGACGGGACGGAGAGAGAGAGAGACGGGGGAGAGAGAGAGACGGGGGACGGAGAGAGAGAGAGAGACGGGGGACGGAGAGAGAGAGAGACGGGGACGGAGAGAGAGACGGGGGGAGAGAGAGAGAGAGACGGGGGGGACGGAGAGAGAGACGAGAGAGGGGACGGGGGAGAGAGAGAGAGAGAGGGGGGACGGAGAGAGAGAGAGACGGGGACGGAGAGAGAGAGAGACGGGGACGAGAGAGAGAGACGGGGGACAGAGAGAGAGAGAGGGGAGACGGGAGAGAGAGAGAGAGACGGGGGGACGGAGAGAGAGAGAGACGGGGACGGAGAGAGAGAGAGACGGGGACGGAGAGAGAGGGAGAGAGAGACGGGGGGACGGAGAGAGAGAGAGACGGGGACGGAGAGAGAGAGAGACGGGGACGGAGAGAGAGAGAGAGAGAGAGACGGGGGGACGGAGAGAGAGAGAGACGGGGGACAGAGAGAGACGGGGACGAGAGAGAGAGAGACGGGGGACGGAGAGAGAGAGAGAGACGGGGACGGAGAGAGAGAGAGACGGGGACAGAGAGAGAGAGACGGGGACGGAGAGAGAGAGAGACGGGGGACGGAGAGAGAGAGAGAGACGGGGACGAGAGAGAGAGAGACGGGGGACGGAGAGAGAGAGACGGGGACGGAGAGAGAGAGACGGGGGACGGAGAGAGAGAGAGACGGGGGACGGAGAGAGAGAGAGACGGGGAGAGAGAGAGAGAGAGACGGGGGACGGAGAGAGAGAGAGACGGGGGGACGGAGAGAGAGAGAGAGAGACGGGGGGACGGAGAGAGAGAGAGACGGGGGGACGGAGAGAGAGAGAGACGGGGGACGGAGAGAGAGAGACGGGGACGGAGAGAGAGAGAGACGGTGGGACGGAGAGAGAGAGAGACGGTGGGACGGAGAGAGAGAGAGACGGGGGACAGAGAGAGAGAGACGGGGGACAGGACGGAGAGACGGGGAGAGAGAGAGAGAGAGACGGGGACGGAGAGAGAGAGAGAGACGGGAGAGAGACGGAGAGAGAGAGAGAGACGGGGACAGAGAGAGAGAGAGAGAGAGAGAGAGGGACGGAGAGAGAGAGAGAGAGACGGGGGACGGAGAGAGAGAGAGACGGGGGACGGAGAGAGAGAGAGAGGGGGGACGAGAGAGAGAGAGAGAGACGGAGAGAGAGAGACGGGGACGGAGAGAGAGAGAGAGACGGGGACGGAGAGAGAGAGAGACGGGGGAGAGACGGGGAGAGAGAGAGAGACGGGGACGGAGAGAGAGAGAGACGGGGACGAGAGAGAGAGAGACGGGGACGGAGAGAGAGAGAGACGGGGGACGGAGAGAGAGAGAGACGAGGAGAGAGACGGGGACGGAGAGAGAGAGACGGGGACGGAGAGAGAGAGAGACGGGGGACGGAGAGAGAGAGAGACGGGGGACGGAGAGAGAGAGAGAGACGAGAGGAGACGGGGGACGAGAGAGAGAGAGAGACGGGGGGACGGAGAGAGAGAGAGACGGGGGACTTGAGAGAGAGAGAGACGGGGGGACGGAGAGAGAGACGGGGAGAGAGAGACGGAGACAGAGAGAGAGAGACGGGGACGGAGAGAGAGAGAGACGAGAGGGACGGAGAGAGAGAGAGAGACGGGGACGGAGAGAGAGAGAGAGACGGAGAGAGAGAGAGACGGGGACGGAGAGAGAGAGAGACGGGGGACGGAGAGAGAGAGACGGGGACGAGACGACGGGAGAGAGAGAGACGGGGGACGAGAGAGAGAGAGACGGGGGACAGAGAGAGACGGGGACGAGAGAGAGAGAGACGGGGGACGGAGAGAGAGAGAGACGGGGGACGGAGAGAGAGAGAGACGGGGGACGGAGAGAGAGAGAGAGGAGACGGAGAGGGACGGTGAGACGGAGAGAGAGAGAGAGAGCGGGGACGGAGAGAGAGAGAGACGGGGACGGAGAGAGAGAGAGACGGGGAGAGAGAGAGAGAGAGAGAGAGAGACGGGGAGAGAGACGAGGGGGACGGAGAGAGAGAGAGAGACGGGGGGACGGAGAGAGAGAGAGAGGGGACGGAGAGAGAGAGAGACGGGGGACGAGAGAGAGAGAGACGGGGAGAGAGACGAGACGGGGACGGAGAGAGAGAGACGGGGACGGAGAGGACGAGAGAGAGAGAGACGACGGAGAGAGGAGAGACGGAGAGAGAGAGACGGGGGGACGGAGAGAGAGAGAGACGGGGGACGGAGAGAGAGAGAGACGGGGGGACGAGAGAGAGAGAGAGACGGGGACGAGAGAGAGAGAGACGGGGGACGGAGAGAGAGAGACGGGACGGAGAGAGACGGGGACGAGAGAGAGAGACGGGGGGACGGAGAGAGAGAGAGACGGGGGACGAGAGAGAGAGAGACGGGGGACGGAGAGAGAGAGAGAGACGGGGGGACGGAGAGAGAGAGAGAGACGGGGACGGAGAGAGAGAGAGAGAGACGGGGGAGAGAGAGACGGGGGAGAGAGAGAGAGACGGGGGGACGGAGAGAGAGAGAGAGACGGGGACGGAGAGAGAGAGAGAGACGGGGGACGGAGAGAGAGAGAGACGGGGGACGGAGAGAGAGAGAGAGAGACGGGGACGGAGAGAGAGAGAGACGGGGGGACGGAGAGAGAGAGACGGGGACGGGGAGAGAGAGAGAGACGGGGGAGGAGAGACGGGGGAGAGAGAGAGAGAGACGGGGACGGAGAGAGAGAGAGACGGGGACGGAGAGAGAGAGAGACGGGGGACGGAGAGAGAGAGAGACGGGGGACGGAGAGAGAGAGACGGGGACGGAGAGAGAGAGAGACGGGGGACGGAGAGAGAGAGACGAGACGAGAGAGACGGGGACGGAGAGAGAGAGAGACGGGGGACGAGAGAGAGAGAGAGACGGGGGGACGAGAGAGAGAGAGACGGGGACAGAGAGAGAGAGACGGGGGACGGAGAGAGAGAGAGACGGGGAGAGAGAGAGAGACGGGGGACGGAGAGAGAGAGAGACGGGGGACGGAGAGAGAGAGAGACGGGGGACGGGAGAGAGAGAGAGAGACGGGGGACTTGAGAGAGAGAGACGAGAGAGGGAGACGGGGACGGAGAGAGAGAGAGACGGACGGAGAGAGAGACGGGGGAGAGAGAGAGAGACGGGGGACGAGAGAGAGAGAGAGACGGGGGACGAGAGAGAGAGAGGGGACGGAGAGAGACAGAGAGAGAGACGGGGGACGGAGAGAGAGAGAGACGGGGGGACGGAGAGAGAGAGAGACGGGGGGACGGAGAGAGAGAGGGAGAGACGGGGACGGAGAGAGAGAGAGAGAGAGAGAGAGAGACGGGGACGGAGAGAGAGAGACGGGGACAGGAGAGAGAGAGAGAGACGGGGACGGAGAGAGAGAGACGGGGGGACGGAGAGAGAGAGAGACGGGGACGGAGAGAGAGAGAGACGGGGGAGAGAGAGAGAGAGACGGGGGGACGAGAGAGAGAGAGACGGGGACAGAGAGAGAGAGAGACGGGGACGAGAGAGAGAGAGAGAGAGACGGGGGGACGGAGAGAGAGAGAGACGGGGGACGGGGACGGGGACGGAGAGAGAGAGAGACGGGGACGGAGAGAGAGAGAGAGACGGGGGGACGGAGAGAGAGAGAGACGGGGGACGGAGAGAGAGAGAGACGGGACGGAGAGAGAGAGACGGGGAGAGAGAGACGGGGGAGAGAGAGAGACGACGGGGACGGAGAGAGAGAGAGACGACGGAGGAGAGAGAGACGGGGAGAGAGAGGGGGACGGGAGAGAGAGAGAGACGGGGACAGAGAGAGAGAGAGACGGGGGACGGAGAGAGAGAGAGAGACGGGGACGGGAGAGAGAGAGAGAGAGACGGAGAGAGAGGGAGAGAGAGAGACGGGGGACGAGAGAGAGAGACGGGGGACGGGGGACGGGGGACGGAGAGAGAGAGAGGAGAGAGAGACGGGGACGAGAGAGAGAGACGACGGGAGACGAGAGAGAGAGAGAGACGGGGACGGAGAGAGAGAGACGGGGACGGAGAGAGAGAGAGACGGGGGGACGGAGAGAGAGAGAGAGACGGGGGACGGAGAGAGAGACGAGAGAGAGAGACGGGGGACGGAGAGAGAGAGAGACGGGGGACGGAGAGAGAGAGAGACGGGGGACGGAGAGAGAGAGAGAGACGAGAGAGAGACGGGGACGGAGAGAGACGAGACGGGGACGGAGAGAGAGACGGGGACGGAGAGAGAGAGAGAGACGGGGACGGAGAGAGAGAGAGACGGGGACGAGAGAGAGAGAGAGAGAGGACGGAGAGAGAGAGAGAGGGGGGACTGAGAGACGGGGACGGAGAGAGAGAGAGACGGGGGACGAGAGAGAGAGAGACGGGGGACGGAGAGAGAGAGAGAGACGGGGGACGGAGAGAGAGAGAGAGAGAGAGGGGGGGGACGGAGAGAGAGAGAGAGAGAGGGACGGAGAGAGAGAGAGAGACGGGGGGACGGAGAGAGAGAGAGACGGGGGACGGAGAGAGAGAGAGAGAGACTGGGGACGGAGAGAGAGAGAGACGGGGACGGGGGAGAGAGAGAGAGACGGGGGGACAGAGAGAGAGAGAGAGAGAGAGAGAGGGACGGAGAGAGAGAGAGACGGGGACGGAGAGAGAGAGAGAGACGGGGACGGAGAGAGAGAGAGACGGGGAGAGAGAGAGACGGGGGACGGAGAGAGAGAGAGGGGGACGAGAGAGAGAGAGACGGGGACGGAGAGAGAGAGAGACGGGGGAGGAGAGAGAGAGACGGGGACGGAGAGAGAGAGAGACGGGGGACGGAGAGAGAGAGAGAGACGGGGACGGAGAGAGAGAGAGACGGGGGGACGGAGAGAGAGAGACGGGGAGAGAGAGAGACGGGGACAGAGAGAGAGAGAGAGACGGGAGACGGGGAGAGAGAGAGAGACGGGGACGGAGAGAGAGAGAGACGGGAGACGGGAGACTGGAGAGAGAGAGAGACGGGGACGAGAGAGAGAGAGACGGGGACGGAGAGAGAGAGAGACGGGGACGGAGAGAGAGAGAGACGGGGACGGAGAGAGAGAGAGACGGGGGGACGGAGAGAGAGAGAGACGAGACGGGGACGGAGAGAGAGAGAGACGGAGAGACGGGGACGGAGAGAGAGAGACGGGGACGGAGAGAGAGAGACGGGGACGGAGAGAGAGAGAGACGGGGGGACGGAGAGAGAGAGAGAGGAGAGACTGGGGAGAGAGAGAGAGAGAGACGGGGACGGAGAGAGAGAGAGAGAGGGGGACGGGAGAGAGAGAGAGACGGGGACGAGAGAGAGAGAGACGGGGACAGAGAGAGAGACGGGGACGGAGAGAGAGAGAGACGGGGGACGAGAGAGAGAGACGGGGACGGAGAGAGAGAGAGACGGGGGACGGAGAGAGAGAGGACGAGAGAGAGAGAGACGGGGGACGAGAGAGAGAGAGAGGGGGAGAGAGACGGGGGGACGGAGAGAGAGAGAGACGGGGACGGAGAGAGAGAGAGACGGGGGGACGGAGAGAGAGAGAGAGACGGGGGGACGGAGAGAGAGAGAGACGGGGACGGAGAGAGAGAGAGACGGGGGACGGAGAGAGAGAGACGGGGGACGGAGAGAGGAGAGAGAGAGACGACGGGGGACTGGAGAGAGAGAGAGAGACGGGGAGAGAGAGACGGGGACGGAGAGAGAGAGAGACGGGGACGGAGAGAGAGAGAGACGGGGGACGAGAGAGAGACGGGAGACGGAGAGAGACGGGGACGGGGAGAGAGAGAGAGACGGGGGACGGAGAGAGAGAGAGACGGGGGACGGAGAGAGAGAGACGGGGACGAGAGAGAGAGAGACGGGGGACGGAGAGAGAGAGAGAGAGAGACGGGGACGAGAGAGAGAGAGACGGGGACGAGAGAGAGAGACGGGGGACGGAGAGAGAGAGAGACGGGGGGACGGAGAGAGAGAGAGACGGGGGACGGAGAGAGAGAGAGAGACGGGGGACGGAGAGAGAGAGAGAGACGGGGGACGGAGAGAGAGAGAGACGGGGAGAGAGAGAGAGAGAGGGGACGGAGACGGAGAGAGAGAGAGACGGGGGACGGAGAGAGAGAGAGACGGGGGACGGAGAGAGAGAGAGACGGGGACGGAGAGAGAGAGAGACGGGGACGGAGAGAGAGAGAGACGGAGAGAGAGAGACGGGGGACGAGAGAGAGAGAGAGACGGAGACGGGGACTGAGAGAGAGAGAGACGGGGGACGGAGAGAGAGAGACGACGGAGAGACGGGGACGAGAGAGAGAGACGGGGACGGAGAGAGAGAGAGACGGGGGACGGAGAGAGAGAGAGACGGGGACGGAGAGAGAGAGAGAGACGGGGGACGGAGAGAGAGAGAGACGGGGGACAGAGAGAGAGAGAGAGAGAGAGACGGGGGACGGAGAGAGAGAGAGAGACGGGGACGGAGAGAGAGAGAGAGAGGGGACGAGAGAGAGAGAGACGGGGACGGAGAGAGAGAGAGACGGGGACGGAGAGAGAGAGACGGAGAGAGAGAGAGGGGACGAGAGAGAGAGAGAGACGGAGGGGAGAGAGAGAGAGAGACGGGGACGGAGAGAGAGAGAGACGGGGACGGAGAGAGAGAGAGACGGGGAGAGAGAGAGAGACGGTGGGACGGAGAGAGAGAGAGAGACGGGGAGAGAGAGAGACGGAGAGAGAGAGAGAGAGAGAGACGGGGACGGAGAGAGAGAGAGAGACGGGACGAGAGAGAGAGACGGGGGACGGAGAGAGAGAGAGACGGGGGACGGAGAGAGAGAGAGAGACGGGGACGGAGAGAGAGAGAGACGGGGACGGGGACGGAGAGAGAGAGACGGGGACGGAGAGAGAGAGAGACGGGGGACGGAGAGAGAGAGAGAGACGGGGGGAGACGAGAGACGAGAGAGAGAGAGAGAGGGGGGGACGAGAGAGAGAGAGAGAGACGGGGACGGAGAGAGAGAGAGACGGGGGAGAGAGAGAGACGGGGACGGAGAGAGAGAGAGACGGGGGACGGAGAGAGAGAGAGAGGGGGACAGAGAGAGAGAGGACGAGAGAGAGAGAGAGACGGGGGACGGAGAGAGAGAGAGAGACGGGGACGGAGAGAGAGAGAGAGACGGGGGACGGAGAGAGAGAGAGAGACGGGGACGGAGAGAGAGAGAGACGGGAGAGAGAGAGAGAGAGAGAGAGAGAGACGGGGACGGAGAGAGAGAGAGACGGGGACGGAGAGAGAGAGACGGGGGACGGAGAGAGAGAGAGACGGGGGACGGAGAGAGAGAGACGGGGACGGAGAGAGAGAGACGGGGACGAGAGAGAGAGAGACGGGGACGAGAGAGAGAGAGACGGGGGACGAGAGAGAGAGAGAGAGACGGGGACGGAGAGAGAGAGAGACGGGGGACGGAGAGACGAGAGAGACGGGGACAGGAGGAGAGGAGAGGGGAGAGAGAGAGAGACGGGGGGACGGAGAGAGAGAGAGACGGGGGACGGAGAGAGAGAGAGACGGGGACGGAGAGAGAGAGAGAGACGGGGACGGAGAGAGAGAGAGACGGGGACGGAGAGAGAGAGACGGGGGACGGAGAGAGAGAGAGACGGGGGACGGAGAGAGAGAGAGACGGGGACGGGAGAGACGGGGACGGAGAGAGAGAGACGGGGGACGGAGAGAGGAGAGAGAGAGGGACGGAGAGAGAGAGAGAGACGGGGGACGGAGAGAGAGAGAGACGGGGACGGAGAGAGAGAGAGAGACGGGGACGGAGAGAGAGAGAGACGGGGGACGGAGAGAGAGAGAGACGGGGGACGAGAGAGAGAGAGAGACGGGGACGGAGAGAGAGAGAGACGGGGACGGAGAGAGAGAGAGAGAGACGGGGACGGAGAGAGAGAGAGACGGGGGGACGGAGAGAGAGAGAGACGGGGGACGGAGAGAGAGAGAGACGACGGGGGACGGGGAGAGAGAGAGAGACGGGGGACGGAGAGAGAGAGAGAGAGACGGTGGGACGGAGAGAGAGAGAGAGAGGGGACGAGAGAGAGAGAGACGGGGACGACGGGGGGACTGGAGAGAGAGAGAGAGGGGGGACGGAGAGAGAGAGAGAGACGGGGACGAGAGAGAGAGAGAGGGGGGGGACGGAGAGAGAGAGACGGGGGGAGAGAGAGAGAGAGACGGGGACGAGAGAGAGAGAGGGGGGACGGGACGGGGGGGAGAGAGAGAGAGACGGGGGGACGGAGAGAGAGAGAGACGGAGGGGAGAGAGACGGTGGACGGAGAGAGAGAGAGACGGGGACAGAGAGAGAGAGAGAGACGGGGAGAGAGAGAGAGACGGGGGACAGAGAGAGAGAGAGAGACGGGGACGGAGAGAGAGAGAGACGGGGGGACGGAGAGAGAGAGAGACGGGGACGGAGAGAGAGAGAGACGGGGGACGGAGAGAGAGAGACGGGGACGGAGAGAGAGAGACGGGGGACGGAGAGAGAGAGAGAGACGGGGGGACGAGAGAGAGAGAGACGGGGACGGAGAGAGAGAGAGACGGGGGGACGGAGAGAGAGAGAGACGGGGGGACGGGGGAGAGAGAGAGAGACGGGGGACGGAGAGAGAGAGAGACGGGGGACGGAGAGAGAGAGAGACGGGGGGACAGAGAGAGAGAGACGGGGACGGAGAGAGAGAGAGACGGGGACGAGAGAGAGACGGAGAGACGGGGAGAGAGAGAGAGAGAGAGAGACGGGGGGACGGAGAGAGAGAGAGACGGGGACGGAGAGAGAGAGACGGGGACGGAGAGAGAGAGAGACGGGGGACAGAGAGAGAGAGAGACGGGGACGGAGAGAGAGAGAGACGGGGACGGACGGAGAGAGAGAGAGACGGGGGACGGAGAGAGAGAGAGAGACGGGGGGACGGAGAGAGAGAGACGGGGACGGGGACGGGGGACGGAGAGAGAGAGAGACGGGGACGAGAGAGAGAGAGACGGGGGACGGAGAGAGAGAGACGGGGACAGAGAGAGAGACGGGGGGAGAGAGAGAGAGACGGGGACAGAGAGAGAGAGAGACGGGGACGGAGAGAGAGAGAGACGGAGGGACGGGGGGACGGAGAGAGAGAGAGACGGGGACGAGAGAGAGAGAGACGGGGACGGAGAGAGAGAGAGACGGGGGGACGGAGAGAGAGAGAGACGGGGGACGGGGAGAGAGAGAGAGAGAGACGGGGGGACGGAGAGAGAGACGGGGACGGAGAGAGAGAGAGAGAGACGGAGAGAGAGAGAGACGGGGACGAGAGAGAGAGAGACGGGGGACGGAGAGAGAGAGAGAGACGGGGACGAGAGAGAGAGACGACGGGGGACGGAGAGAGAGAGACGGGGGACGAGAGAGAGAGAGAGACGGAGAGAGAGGGGGGGACGAGAGAGAGAGAGACGGGGGGACGGAGAGAGAGAGAGACGAGGGACGGAGAGAGAGAGAGACGGGGACGGAGAGAGAGAGAGACGGGGACGGAGAGAGAGAGAGAGACGGGGACGGAGAGAGAGAGAGAGACGGGGGGACAGAGAGAGAGAGAGAGACGGGGGAGAGAGAGAGAGAGACGGGGGACGAGAGAGAGAGAGACGGGGACGGACGGAGAGAGAGAGAGAGAGAGAGACGGGGACGGGAGAGAGAGAGACGGGGACGGAGAGAGAGAGAGGGAGACGGGGACAGTAGAGAGAGAGAGACGGGGGGACGGAGAGAGAGAGAGACGGGGACGGAGAGAGAGAGAGAGACGGGGACGGGGACGGAGAGAGAGAGAGAGAGAGAGAGACGGAGGGGAGGAGAGAGAGAGAGACGGGGGACGGAGAGAGAGAGAGACGGGGGGACGGAGAGAGAGAGAGACGGGGACGGAGAGAGAGAGACGGGGGACGGAGAGAGAGAGAGACGGGGGACGGAGAGAGAGAGAGAGACGGGGACGGAGAGAGAGAGAGAGACGGGGGACAGAGAGAGAGAGAGACGGGGACAGAGAGAGAGAGACGGGGACGGAGAGAGAGAGAGACGGGGACGGAGAGAGAGAGAGACGGGGGGACGAGAGAGAGGGGGACAGGAGAGAGACGGGGGACGGAGAGAGAGAGAGAGACGGGGACGGAGAGAGAGAGAGACGGGGGACGGGGACGAGAGAGAGAGAGACGGGGACGGAGAGAGAGAGAGACGGGGACGGAGAGAGACGGAGAGAGAGAGAGACGGGGACGGAGAGAGAGAGAGAGAGAGGGGAGACGGGGGGAGAGAGAGAGAGACGGGGACGGAGAGAGAGAGAGACGGGGGACGGAGAGAGAGAGAGACGGGGACGGAGAGAGAGAGAGACGGGGACGGAGAGAGAGAGACGGGGACGAGAGAGAGAGAGACGGTGGGACGGAGAGAGAGAGAGACGGGGGACGGAGAGAGAGAGACGGGGGACGGAGAGAGAGAGAGAGACGGGGACAGAGAGAGAGAGAGACGGGGACGGGGGAGAGAGAGAGAGACGGGGGACGGAGAGAGAGAGAGAGACGGGGACGGAGAGAGAGAGAGAGACGGGGGACGGAGAGAGAGAGAGACGGGGGGACGGAGAGAGAGAGACGGGGGAGAGAGAGAGACGGGGGACGGAGAGAGAGAGACGGGGGACGGAGAGAGAGAGAGAGAGAGAGAGAGAGACGGGGACGGAGAGAGAGAGAGAGGACGGAGGAGAGAGAGAGAGAGAGAGAGACGGGGACGGAGAGAGAGAGAGACGGGGGGACGGAGAGAGAGAGAGACGGGGGGACGGAGAGAGAGAGAGACGGGGGGACGAGAGAGAGAGAGACGGGGGGACGGGGACTGAGAGAGAGACGGGGGACGGAGAGAGAGAGAGACGGGGGACGGAGAGAGAGAGACGGGGGGACGGAGAGAGAGAGAGACGGGGGACGGAGAGAGAGAGAGAGACGGTGGGACGGAGAGAGAGAGAGACGGGGACAGAGAGGAGAGAGAGAGAGACGGGGACGGAGAGAGAGAGA
>NC_088417.1:31426330-31448830 GCF_034236695.1 Oncorhynchus nerka | reverse complement strand
TAATAATGCAATAGCAGTAGTAGTAGTAACAGCAGTAGTAGTAATGCAGCTAGCAGTAGTAGTAGTAGTAGTAACAGCAGTAGTAGTAGGCTGTAGTAATAGTAATAGCAGTAGTAATGTGTGCAGCAGCAGTGGTGTTAGTAGTAGTAGTAGCAACGTGATAGCAGCAGCAGTAATGGTTGTAGTAGCAACAGTAGTAGCAGCAGTAGTAACAGTAATGTGGCAGCAACAGTAATGGTAAATAATAGTAGGTAATAATAATAGCAGTAATAGTAGTAGCTGCAGTAGTAGTAGTGGCAGCAGTAGTAGTAGTAAGCAGCGGTAGCAGTAGTAATGGTGATGATAGCAGCAGCAGCAGCCGCAGGTAGCAGCAGTAACAGTGGTAGTGGTGGCAACAGTAGTGGTGGTAGTTGTAGCAATTAATCGTACAGTAGCAGCGGTAGCAGCAGCAGCAGATAGCAGCCGGCAGTTGTGGTAATGTAACAGTGGTGGTAGCAGATAGTAGTTATGGTGGTATCAACAGTAATGGCAGCAGCCGTCAGTAGTGAGCAGTGGCAGCAGCGGTGGTGACAGTAGTAATTAAATTAGTGGTGATAGCAGTTGTTGTAGCAGCAGTGGTGCTAGTGCCAGCAGCAGTAGTAGTGGCAGTAGTAGCAATGCAGCAGTAGTAGTGGCAGTAGTAGCAGCAGCTGTAGCAGCAGGGTTATTAGAAGCAGTAGTAGTAGCAGTAGCAGCAGCCAGTAGTAATAGTAGCAGTGGTAGTAGTAGTAGTAGTGGCAGTAGCAGCAGTAGATAATAATGTAGTAATAATAGTAGTAGTAGCAGTGGTAGTAGTAGCAGTAGCAGCAGCATTAGTAGTAGCAGCAGTAGCAGCAGTAGTAGTAGTAGCAGCAGGTAGTAATGTGCTGTAGATAATAGTAGTAAGTAGTAATGTGCAGTGGTGGCAGCAGCGGTAGTAGTAGTAGTGTAACAGTAGTGGCTAGTAGGTAACTTGTGAGCAGTGGTAGTGTTAGCAGTAGTAGTAATAGTGGTAGCAGTGGCAGCATGTAATAGTAGTAGTAGCAGTAATAGTAGTAGTAGCAGCGGCCATAGTAGTAGTAGCAGTAGTAGTAGTAGTAGCAGCGGTAGTAGTAGTAGTAGTAGCAGCGGTAGTAGTAGTAGCAGCGGTAGTAGTAGTAGTAGCAGCGGTAGTGGTAGTAGCAGCGGTAGTAGTAGTAGTAGCAGCGGTAGTAGTAGTAGCAGCGGAAGTAGTAGTAGTGGTAGTAGTAGCAGCAGTGGTGGTAGTAGTAGTAGTAGCAGCAGTGATAGTAGTGTCAGCAGTGATAGTAGTAGTAGTAGCGGCAGCAGTAGTAGCAGCAGTAATGGTAGTAGTAGCAGCAGTAATGGTAGTAGTAGCAGCAGTAATGGTAGTAGTAGCAGCAGTGGTAGTAGTAGTAGTAGCAGTAGTAGTAGTAGTAGTAGCAGCAGTGGTAGTAGTAGTAGTTGTAATAGTAGTAGCAGTAGTAATAGTAGTAGTAAAGCAGCTGTGGTAGTAGTAATGTGTAGTAGCAGCGGTAGTAGTAGTAGTAGTAACAGTAGTAGTAGCAGCAGCAGTAGTAGCAATAGCAGCAGTGGTAGTAGTGGTAATAGTGGTGTAGTAGTAGTAGTAGTAGCAGCGGTAGTAGTAGTAGTAGTAGCAGCGGTAGTAGCAGTAGTAGTAGTAGTAGTAGCAGCGGTAGTAGTAGTAGTAGCAGCGGTAGTAGTAGTAGTAGTAGTAGCAGCGGTAGTAGTAGTAGTAGCAGCGGTAGTAGTAGTAGTGGTAGTAGCAGCAGTGGTGTTAGTAGTAGTAGTAGCAGCAGTGATAGTAGTAGTAGTAGCGGCAGCAGTAGTAGTAGTAGCAGCAGCGGTAGTAGCAGCAGTAATGGTAGTAGTAGCAGCAGTAGTAGTAGTAGCAGCAGCAGCGGTAGTAGTAGCAGTAATGGTAGTAGTAGCAGCAGTAGTAGTAGTAGTAGTAGCAGCGGTAGTAGTAGTAGTAGCGGTAGTAGTAGTAGCTGCAGTAGTAGTAGTGGCAGCAGTAGTAGTAGTAGCAGCAGCAGCGGTAGTAGTAGCAGTAATGGTAGTAGTAGCAGCAGTAGTAGTAGTAGTAGTAGTAGCAGCGGTAGTAGTAGTAGTAGCAGTAGTAGTAGTGGCAGCAGTAGTGGTGGTAGTTGTAGTAGTATCAGCAGTAGTAGCAGGAGCAGTAGCAGTGGGTGTGGTGGTAGTAGCAGTAGTAGTAGTAGCGGCAGCAGTAGTAGTTGCGGCAGTTGTGGTAGTAATAGCAGTGGTGGTAGCAGCAGTAGTAGTTGTAGTAGTATCAGCAGTAATGGCAGTAGCAGCGGTAGTAGCAGTGGGTGTGGCCGTAGTAGTAGTAGCGGCAGTTGTAGTAGTAGTAATAGCAGTGGTGGTAGCAGTAGTAGTGGAATTAGTAGTGGTAGCAGTTGTTGTAGTAGCAGTAGTAGTGGTAGTAGTAGCAGTGGTGCTAGTAGTAGTATTAGTAGCGGTAGCAGTAGTAGTTGCAGCAGTAGTAGTGGCAGTAGTAGCAGCGGCAGTAGTAGTGGCAGTAGTAGTGGCAGTAGTAGCAGCAGCTGTAGTAGTAGTTGCGGCATTAGTAGTTGCGGCAGCAGCAGTAGTAGTAGCAGCAGCAGTAGTAGTTGCGGCAGGAGTAGTAGAAGCAGTAGTAGTAGTTGCGGCATTAGTAGTTGCGGCAGCAGCAGTAGTAGTAGCAGCAGCAGTAGTAGTTGCGGCAGCAGCAGTAGTAGTAGCAGCAGCAGTAGTAGTTGTGGTAGTAATAGCAGTGGTAGCAGCAGTAGTAGATGTGGTGGTAGTAGTAGCAGTAGCAGCTGTAGTAGTAGTGGACTTAGTAGTGGTAGTAGTAGCAGCGGTAGTAGTAGTAATAGCAGCAGTGGTAGTAGTAGTAATAGCAGCAGTGGTAGTAGTAATAGCAGCGGTTGTAGTAGTAATAGCAGCGGTTGTAGTAGTAATAGCAGCGGTTGTAGTAGTAATAGCAGCGGTTGTAGTAGTAATAGCAGCGGTTGTAGTAGTAATAGCAGCGGTTGTAGTAGTAATAGCAGCGGTTGTAGTAGTAATAGCAGCGGTAGTAGTAGCAGTAGCAGCTGTAGTAGTAGTGGACTTAGTAGTGGTAGTAGTAGCAGCGGTAGTAGTAGTAATAGCAGCAGTGGTAGTAGTAGTAATAGCAGCAGTGGTAGTAGTAATAGCAGCGGTTGTAGTAGTAATAGCAGCGGTTGTAGTAGTAAATAGCAGCAGTAGTAGTAATAGCAGCGGTTGTAGTAGTAATAGCAGCGGTTGTAGTAGTAATAGCAGCGGTTGTAGTAGTAATAGCAGCAGTGGTAGTAGTAGTAATAGCAGCAGTGGTAGTAGTAGTAGTAATAGCAGCAGTGGTAGTAGTAGTAGTAATAGCAGCAGTGGTAGTAGTAGTAGTAATAGCAGCAGTGGTAGTAGTAGTAGTAATAGCAGCAGTGGTAGTAGTAGTAGTAATAGCAGCAGTGGTAGTAGTAGTAGTAATAGCAGCAGTGGTAGTAGTAGTAGTAATAGCAGCAGTGGTAGTAGTAGTAATAGCAGCAGTGGTAGTAGTAATAGCAGCAGTGGTAGTAGTAATAGCAGCAGTGGTAGTAGTAGTAATAGCAGCAGTGGTAGTAGTAGTAATAGCAGCAGTGGTAGTAGTAGTAGTAATAGCAGTAGTAGTAGTAGTAATAGCAGCAGTGGTAGTAGTAGCAGCAGCAGTAATAGGCAGCAGCAGTGGTAGTAGCAGCACAGCGGTGGTAGTAGTAATTAGCAGCAGTGGTAGTAGTAGTAGTAATAGCAGCAGCGGTAGTAGTAGTAATAGCAGCAGCGGTAGTAGTAGTAATAGCAGCAGTGGTAGTAGTAGTAGTAATAGCAGCAGTGGTAGTAGTAGTAGTAATAGCAGCAGTGGTAGTAGTAGTAGTAATAGCAGCAGTGGTAGTAGTAGCAGCGGTAGTAGTAGTAATAGCAGCAGCGGTAGTAGTAGTAATAGCAGCAGTGGTAGTAGTAGTAGTAATAGCAGCAGTGGTAGTAGTAGTAATAGCAGCAGTGGTAGTAGTAGTAGTAATAGCAGCAGTGGTAGTAGTAGTAGTAATAGCAGCAGTGGTAGTAGTAGTAGCATAGCAGCAGTGGTGGTAGTAGTAGTAATAGCAGTATAGTGTGGTAGTAGTAGTAATAGCAGCAGTGGTGGTAGTAGTAGTAATAGCAGCAGTGGTAGTAGTAGTAATAGCAGCAGTGGTAGTAGTAGTAATAGCAGCAGTGGTAATAGTAGTAGTAGTAATAGCAAAATGCGGTTGTAGTAGTAATAGCAGCAGTGGTAGTAGTAGTAATAGCAGCAGTGGTGTAGTAGTAGTAATAGCAGCAGTGGTAGTAGTAGTAGTAATAGCAGCAGTGGTAGTAGTAGTAATAGCAGCAGTGGTAGTAGTAGTAGTAATAGCAGCAGTGGTAGTAGTAGTAGTAATAGCAGCAGTGGTGGTAGTAGTAGTAGTAATAGCAGCAGTGGTGGTAGTAGTAGTAATAGCAGCAGTGGTAGTAGTAGTAGTAATAGCAGCAGTGGTAGTAGTAGTAGTAATAGCAGCGGTAGTAGTAGTAGTAATAGCAGCAGTGGTAGTAGTAGTAATAGCAGCAGTGGTGGTAGTAGTAGTAATAGCAGCAGTGGTAGTAGTAGTAATAGCAGCAGTGGTGGTAGTAGTAGTAATAGCAGCAGTGGTAGTAGTAGTAGTAATAGCAGCAGTAGTAGTAATAGCAGCAGTGGTAGTAGTAGTAATAGCAGCAGTGGTAGTAGTAGTAATAGCAGCAGTGGTGGTAGTAGTAGTAATAGCAGCAGTGGTAGTAGTAGTAGTAATAGCAGCAGTAGTAGTAGTAATAGCAGCAGTAGTAGTAGTAATAGCAGCAGTAGTAGTAGTAATAGCAGCAGTGGTAGTAGTAGTAGTAATAGCAGCAGTGGTAGTAGTAGTAGTAATAGCAGCAGTAGTAGTAGTAGTAATAGCAGCAGTGGTAGTAGTAGTAATAGCAGCAGTGGTAGTAGTAGTAATAGCAGCAGTGGTAGTAGTAGTAGTAGTAATAGCAGCAGCGGTGGTAGTAGTAGTAATAGCAGCAGCGGTTGTAGTAGTAATAGCAGCAGCGGTAGTAGTAGTAATAGCAGCAGCGGTAGTAGTAGTAATAGCAGCAGCGGTAGTAGTACTAATAGCAGCAGCGGTAGTAGTACTAATAGCAGCAGCGGTAGTAGTAGTAATAGCAGCAGCGGTAGTAGTAGTAATAGCAGCAGCGGTAGTAGTAGTAATAGCAGCAGTGGTAGTAGTAGTAATAGCAGCAGTGGTAGTAGTAGTAGTAATAGCAGCAGTGGTGGTAGTAGTAGTAATAGCAGCAGTGGTAGTAGTAGTAATAGCAGCAGTGGTGGTAGTAGTAATAGCAGCAGTGGTAGTAGTAGTAATAGCAGCAGTGGTAGTAGTAGTAATAGCAGCAGTGGTGGTAGTAGTAGTAATAGCAGCAGTGGTGGTAGTAGTAGTAATAGCAGCAGTGGTGGTAGTAGTAATAGCAGCAGTGGTGGTAGTAGTAGTAATAGCAGCAGTGGTAGTAGTAGTAAATAATAGTAGTAATAGCAGCAGTGGTGGTAGTAGTAGTAATAGCAGCAGTGGTGGTAGTAGTAGTAATAGCAGCAGTGGTAGTAGTAGTAGTAATAGCAGCAGCAGTGGTGGTAGTAGTAGTAATAGCAGCAGTGGTAGTAGTAGTAATAGCAGCAGTGGTAGTAGTAGTAGTAATAGCAGTGGTAGTAGTAGCAGCGGTGTAGTAGTAGTAATAGCAGCAGTGGTAGTAGTAGTAGTAATAGCAGCAGTGGTAGTAGTAGTAATAGCAGCAGTGGTAGTAGTAGTAGTAATATGCAGCAGTGGTAGTAGTAGCGGTAGTAGTAATAGCAGCAGTGGTAGTAGTAGTAGTAGTAGTAGTAGTAATAGCAGCAGTGGTAGTAGTAGTAATAGCAGCAGTGGTAGTAGTAGTAGTAATAGCAGCAGTGGTAGTAGTTGAAGTAGCAGCAGTGGTAGTAGTAGTAGTAATAGCAGCAGTGGTAGTAGTAGTAGTAATAGCAGCAGTGGTGGTTAGTAGTAGTAATAGCAGCAGTGGTAGTAGTAGTAGTAATAGCAGCAGTGGTGGTAGTAGTAATAGCAGCAGTGGTGGTAGTAGTAATAGCAGCAGTGGTGGTAGTAGTAGTAATAGCAGCAGTGGTGGTAGTAGTAGTAGTAGCAGCAGTGGTAGGTGGTAGTAGTAATAGCAGCAGTGGTAGTAGTAGTAGCAGCAGTGGTAGTAGTAGTAATAGCAGCAGTGGTAGTAGTAGTAGTAATAGCAGCAGTGGTAGTAGTAGTAGTAATAGCAGCAGTGGTAGTAGTAGCAGCGGTAGTAGTAGTAATAGCAGCAGTGGTAGTAGTAGTAGTAATAGCAGCAGTGGTAGTAGTAGTAATAGCAGCAGTGGTAGTAGTGGTAGTGTAATAGCAGCAGTGGTAATAGTGGCAGTAGTAGTAATAGCAGCAGTGGTAGTAGTAGTAGTAATAGCAGCAGTGGTAGTAGTAGTAGTAATAGCAGCAGTGGTAGTAGTAGTAATAGCAGCAGTGGTGGTAGTAGTAGTAATAGCAGCAGTGGTGGTAGTAGTAGTAATAGCAGCAGTGGTGGTAGTAGTAATAGCAGCAGTGGTGGTAGTAGTAGTAATAGCAGCAGTGGTGGTAGTAGTAGTAATAGCAGCAGTGGTGGTAGTAGTAGTAATAGCAGCAGTGGTAGTAGTAGTAGTAATAGCAGCAGTAGTAGTAATAGCAGCAGTGGTGGTAGTAGTAGTAATAGCAGCAGTGGTAGTAGTAGCAGCAGTGGTAGTAGTAGTAATAGCAGCAGTGGTAGTAGTAGTAGTAATAGCAGCAGTGGTAGTAGTAGTAATAGCAGCAGTGGTGGTAGTAGTAGTAATAGCAGCAGTGGTGGTAGTAGTAGTAATAGCAGCAGTGGTGGTAGTAGTAGTAATAGCAGCAGTGGTAGTAGTAGTAATAGCAGCAGTGGTAGTAGTAGTAATAGCAGCAGTGGTAGTAGTAGTAGTAATAGCAGCAGTGGTAGTAGTAGTAGTAATAGCAGCAGTGGTAGTAGTAGTAATAGCAGCAGTGGTAGTAGTAGTAGTAATAGCAGCAGTGGTAGTAGTAGCAGCGGTAGTAGTAGTAATAGCAGCAGTGGTAGTAGTAGTAGTAATAGCAGCAGTGGTAGTAGTAGTAATAGCAGCAGTGGTGGTAGTAGTAGTAATAGCAGCAGTGGTGGTAGTAGTAGTAATAGCAGCAGTGGTGGTAGTAGTAGTAATAGCAGCAGTGGTGGTAGTAGTAGTAATAGCAGCAGTGGTGGTAGTAGTAGTAATAGCAGCGGTTGTAGTAGTAATAGCAGCGGTGGTAGTAGTAGTAATAGCAGCGGTGGTAGTAGTAGTAGTAATAGCAGCTGTGGTAGTAGTAGTAGTAATAGCAGCTGTGGTGGTAGTAGTAGTAATAGCAGCTGTGGTGGTAGTAGTAGTAATAGCAGCTGTGGTGGTAGTAGTAGTAATAGCAGCAGTGGTAGTAGTAGTAATAGCAGCAGTGGTGGTAGCAGTAGTGGTAGTAGTAGTAATAGCAGTAGTGGTAGTAGTAGTAATAGCAGCAGTGGTGGTAGTAGTAGTAATAGCAGCAGTGGTAGTAGTGGTAGCAGCGGTAGTAGTAGTAGTAGTAATAGCAGCAGTGGTAATAGTAGTAATAGCAGCAGCGGTAGTAGTAGTAATGAAATGAATAATAATAATGAAATAAGGAAATGGAGGAAAACTCGCCTCCCTGCGGACCTGGCATCCTTTCACTCCCTCCTCTCTACATTTTCCTCTTCTGTCTCTGCTGCTAAAGCCACTTTCTACCACTCTAAAGTGCCTCTAACCCTAGGAAGCTCTTTGCCACCTTCTCCTCCCTCCTGAATCCTCCTCCCCCTCCCCCCCTCCTCCCTCTCTGCAGATGACTTCGTCAACCATTTTGAAAAGAAGGTCGACGACATCCGATCCTCGTTTGCTAAGTCAAACGACACCGCTGGTTCTGCTCACACTGCCCTACCCTGTGCTCTGACCTCTTTCTCCCCTCTCTCTCCAGATGAAATCTCGCGTCTTGTGACGGCCGGCCGCCCAACAACCTGCCCGCTTGACCCTATTCCCTCCTCTCTTCTCCAGACCATTTCCGGAGACCTTCTCCCTTACCTCACCTCGCTCATCAACTCATCCCTGACCGCTGGCTACGTCCCTTCTGTCTTCAAGAGAGCGAGAGTTGCACCCCTTCTGAAAAAACCTACACTCGATCCCTCCGATGTCAACAACTACAGACCAGTATCCCTTCTTTCTTTTCTCTCCAAAACTCTTGAACGTGCCGTCCTTGGCCAGCTCTCCCGCTATCTCTCTCAGAAAGACCTTCTTGATGCAAATCAGTCAGGTTTCAAGACTAGTCATTCAACTGAGACTGCTCTTCTCTGTATCACGGAGGCCCTCCGCACTGCTAAAGCTAACTCTCTCTCCTCTGCTCTCATCCTTCTAGACCTATCGGCTGCCTTCGATACTGTGAACCATCAGATCCTCCTCTCCACCCTCTCCGAGTTGGGCATCTCCGGCGCGGCCCACGCTTGGATTGCGTCCTACCTGACAGGTCGCTCCTACCAGGTGGCGTGGCGAGAATCTGTCTCCTCACCACGCGCTCTCACCACTGGCGTCCCCCAGGGCTCTGTTCTAGGCCCTCTCCTATTCTCGCTATACACCAAGTCACTTGGCTCTGTCATAACCTCACATGGTCTCTCTTATCATTACTATGCAGACGACACACAATTAATCTTCTCCTTTCCCCCTTCTGATGACCAGGTGGCGAATCGCATCTCTGCATGTCTGGCAGACATATCAGTGTGGATGACGGATCACCACCTCAAGCTGAACCTCGGCAAGACGGAGCTGCTCTTCCTCCCGGGAAGGACTGCCCGTTCCATGATCTCGCCATCACGGTTGACAACTCCATTGTGTCCTCCTCCCTGAGCGCTAAGAACCTTGGCGTGATCCTGGACAACACCCTGTCGTTCTCAACTAACATCAAGGCGGTGGCCCGTTCTTGTAGGTTCATGCTCTACAACATCCGCAGAGTACGACCCTGCCTCGCACAGAAGGCAGCGCAGGTCCTAATCCAGGCACTTGTCATCTCCCGTCTGGATTACTGCAACTCGCTGTTGGCTGGGCTCCCTGCCTGTGCCATTAAACCCCTACAACTCATCCAGAACGCCGCAGCCCGTCTGGTGTTCAACCTTCCCAAGTTCTCTCACGTCACCCCGCTCCTCCGCTCTCTCCACTGGCTTCCAGTTGAAGCTCGCATCCGCTACAAGACCATGGTGCTTGCCTACGGAGCTGTGAGGGGAACGGCACCTCAGTACCTCCAGGCTCTGATCAGGCCCTACACCCAAACAAGGGCACTGCGTTCATCCACCTCTGGCCTGCTCGTCTCCCTACCACTGAGGAAGTACAGTTCCCGCGCAGCCCAGTCAAAACTGTTCGCTGCTCTGGCCCCCCAATGGTGGAACAAACTCCCTCACGACGCCAGGACAGCGGAGTCAATCACCACCTTCCGGAGACACCTGAAACCCCACCTCTTTCAGGAATACCTAGGATAGGATAAAGTAATCCTTCTCACCCCCCTTAAAAGATTTAGATGCACTATTGTAAAGTGGCTGTTCCACTGGATGTCTTAAGGTGAACGCACCAATTTGTAAGTCGCTCTGGATAAGAGCGTCTGCTAAATGACTTAAATGTAAATGTAAATGTAGTAGTAATAGCAGCAGTGGTAGTAGTAGTAATAGCAGCAGTGGTAGTAGTAGTAATAGCAGCAGTGGTGGTAGTAGTAGTAATAGCAGCAGCGGTAGTTGCAGTGGTAGTAGTAGCAGCAGCAGTAGTAATAGTAGCAGCAGTGGTAGTAGTAGTAGTTGTGGCAGTAGTAGTAGTGGTAGCAGTGGTAATAGTAGCAGTGGTAGTAGTAGTAGTAGTAGTAGCAGTGGTAGTAGTAGCAGCAGCAGTAGTAATAGTAGCAGCAGTGGTAATAGTAGTAGTGGAAGCAGTGGTAATAGTAGCAGTGGTAGCAGTGGTAATAGTAGTAGTAGTGGTAGCAGTAATAGCAGAAGTGGTAGTGGCAGTTGTAGTAGCAGTAGTAGTAATAGCAGCAGTGGTAGTAGTAGTAATAGCAGCAGTGGTAGTAGTAGTAATAGCAGCAGTGGTGGTAGTAGTAGTAATAGCAGCAGCGGTATTTGCAGTGGTAGTAGTAGCAGCAGCAGTAGTAATAGTAGCAGCAGTGGTAGTAGTAGTAGTTGTGGCAGTAGTAGTAGTGGTAGCAGTGGTAATAGTAGCAGTGGTAGTAGTAGTAGTAGTAGTAGCAGTGGTAGTAGTAGCAGCAGCAGTAGTAATAGTAGCAGCAGTGGTAATAGTAGTAGTGGAAGCAGTGGTAATAGTAGCAGTGGTAGCAGTGGTAATAGTAGCAATGGTAGCAGTGGTAATAGTAGTAGTAGTGGTAGCAGTAATAGCAGAAGTGGTAGTGGCAGTTGTAGTAGCAGAAGCAGTAGTAGTAGTGGCAGTTGTAGTAGTGGTAGCAGCGGTTGTAGTAGCAGCAGCGGTAGCAGCACCAGCAGCAGTAGTATTTAATGCCTGTGTGTATGGTAAATACTTTGCGGCCAATACGGTGTGATGACTAGAATATACACACCTGTGTTGAGTACGAAGTCCCAGACCACAGTTTCAGGCGGTGCCCCAAATGTCACCCAATGCTCTGTGGGCCCTGGTCAAAAGTACTGCACTTTATAGGGAATAGGGTGCCATGTGGGACATTGCTAGGGCTTGATGTGTGACCAGGGGATGATAATAGCCTTCTCTCTGTTCTGTACACTCACATGTTTATTTATCTTTCTTTAACTAGGCAAGTCAGTTAAGGACAAACTCTTATTTACAATGACGGCCTACCGGGGAACTGGGTTAACTGCCTTGTTCAGTTAACCCACGGGAATTCGATCCAGCAACTTTTCGCTTACTGCCCCAATGCTCTAACCAGTAGGCTACCTGCCGCAACACTGTACACAGGGTAAAGGACCCATACATACCAACTCGCTCTGAGACAGAAAGCTTGGAAGAGAGAGACAGAACATGGTAGTGGGAGTGAAGAGACAAGGAGCCAGAGAGAAGAGGGAGCAGAAAAGGACAGTCTGCGTGTGACCCTGAGGACTGTCGGGTCAGGATGAGGAGAGAAGGGAGGGAGAGTGAGTTTCTTTCGTTTAGACCAAGCTCTTGTTCAGACAGGCCTGTTTGTCTGCAACCTTACAGTCATAAAGCATTATCTACTTGAAAGATACCAAAGAGACTGCTGTTACAGAGGGAGGTATGTGTGCGTGTGCGTCTGGCATCCCTCTGTGTGTGCGTGCGTCAATGCGTGTGTGTGTCGGGGTCCGGGGGCCTCAGTGTTTCCAGCCCAGGAGCTAGCTCCATAGGAACAATATTGATCTTGGACTAAACAGGCCGGTCTAGCATCACTTAACCGTGTCCGTTTACGCGGAACATTTATGCCTTATAAATAGTCTCCTTCTCCTTCCAAGATGCACCCTATACTGGAATAACGTAGCTTAATGCCTTAACATTTAGTAATAAAAGGCTATAGGCCTTTAAGCAGGGCCAGGTTAAAGTAATTTCCCTGAATCTCAAGGTGGGTGACACAGTCTAGGCTGGTTTTGATACCCCTCCCTCCCTCTGTCTCTCCTCCCTCCATCGTTGCCCAAACCTTGCATCATCAAATCAAATCAAAATCAAATGTATTTATATAGCCCTTCGTACATCAGCTGATATCTCAAAGTGCTGTACAGAAACCCAGCCTAAAACCCCAAACAGCAAGCAATGCAGGTGTAGAAGCACGGTGGCTAGGAAAAACTCCCTAGAAAGGCCAAAACCTAGGAAGAAACCTAGAGAGGAACCAGGCTATGTGGGGTGGCCAGTCCTCTTCTGGCTGTGCCGGGTGGAGATTATAACAGAACATGGCCAAGATGTTCAAATGTTCATAAATGACCAGCATGGTCGAATAATAATAAGGCAGAACAGTTGAAACTGGAGCAGCAGCACGGCCAGGTGGACTGGGGACAGCAAGGAGTCATCATGTCAGGTAGTCCTGGGGCATGGTCCTAGGGCTCAGGTCCTCCGAGAGAGAGAGAGAGAGAGAGAAAGAAAGAGAGAAGGGGAGAATTAGAGAACGCACACTTAGATTCACACAGGACACTGAATAGGACAGGAGAAGTACTCCAGATATAACAAACTGACCCTAGCCCCCCGACACATAAACTACTGCAGCATAAATACTGGAGGCTGAGACAGGAGGGGTCAGGAGACACTGTGGCCCCATCCGAGGACACCCCCGGACAGGGCCAAACAGGAAGGATATAACCCCACCCACTTTGCCAAAGCACAGCCCCCACACCACTAGAGGGATATCTTCAACCACCAACTTACCATCCTGAGACAAGGCTGAGTATAGCCCACAAAGATCTCCGCCACGGCACAACCCAAGGGGGGGGCGCCAACCCAGACAGGATGACCACATCAGTGAATCAACCCACTCAGGTGACGCACCCCTTCCAGGGACAGTATGAGAGAGCCCCAGTAAGCCAGTGACTCAGCCCCTGTAATAGGGTTAGAGGCAGAGAATCCCAGTGGAAAGAGGGGAACCGGCCAGGCAGAGACAGCAAGGGCGGTTCGTTGCTCCAGAGCCTTTCCGTTCACCTTCCCGCTCCTGGGCCAGACTACACTCAATCATATGACCCACTGAAGAGATGAGTCTTCAGTAAAGACTTAAAGGTTGAGACCGAGTTTGCGTCTCTGACATGGGTAGGCAGACCGTTCCATAAAAATGGAGCTCTATAGGAGAAAGCCCTGCCTCCAGCTGTTTGCTTAGAAATTCTAGGGACAATTAGGAGGCCTGCGTCTTGTGACCGTAGCGTACGTGTAGGTATGTACGGCAGGACCAAATCAGAGAGAGAGGTAGGAGCAAGCCCATGTAATGCTTTGTAGGTTAGCAGTAAAACCTTGAAATCAGACCTTGCTTTGACAGGAAGCCAGTGTAGAGAGGCTAGCACTGGAGTAATATGATCAAATTCTTTGGTTCTAGTCAGGATTCTAGCAGCCGTATTTAGCACTAACTGAAGTTTATTTAGTGCTTTATCCGGGTAGCCGGAAAGTAGAGCATTGCAGTAGTCTAACCTAGAAGTGACAAAAGCATGGATACATTTTTCTGCATCATTTTTGGACAGAAAGTTTCTGATTTTTGCAATGTTACGTAGATGGAAAAAAGCTGTCCTTGAAATGGTCTTGATATGTTCTTCAAAAGAGAGATCAGGGTCCAGAGTAATGCCGAGGTCCTTCACAGTTATATTTTAGACGACTGTACAACCATTAAGATTAATTGTCAGATTCAACAGAAGATCTCTTTGTTTCTTGGGACCTAGAACAAGCATCTCTGTTTTGTCCGAGTTTAAAAGTAGAAAGTTTGCAGCCATCCACTTCCTTATGTCTGAAACACATGCTTCTAGCAGGGGCAATTTTGGGGCTTCACCATGTTTCATTGAAATGTACAGCTGTGTGTCATCCGCATAGCAGTGAAAGTTAACATTATGTTTTCGAATAACATCCCCAAGAGGTAAAATATATAGTGAAAACAATAGTGGTCCTAAAACGGAACCTTGAGGAACACCGAAATTTACAGTTGATTTGTCAGAGGACAAACCATTCACAGAGACAAACTGATATCTTTCCGACAGATAAGATCTAAACCAGGCCAGAACTTGTCCGTGTAGACCAATTTGGGTTTCCAATCTCTCCAAAAGAATGTGGTGATCGATGGTATCAAAAGCAGCACTAAGGTCTAGGAGCACGAGGACAGATGCAGAGCCTCGGTCCGATGCCATTAAAATGTCATTTACCACCTTCACTCAGTGCTATGAAGGGGTCTAAAACCAGACTGAAGCATTTCGTATACATTGTTTGTCTTCAGGAAGGCAGTGAGTTGCTGCGCAACAGCCTTCTCTAAAAATTTTGAGAGGAATGGAAGATTCGATATAGGCCGATAGTTTTTTATATTTTCTGGGTCAAGGTTTGGCTTTTTCAAGAGAGGCTTTATTACTGCCACTTTTAGTGAGTTTGGTACACATCCGGTGGATAGAGAGCCGTTTATTATGTTCAACATAGGAGGGCCAAGCACAGGAAGCAGCTCTTTCAGTAGTTTAGTTGGAATAGGGTCCAGTATGCAGCTTGAAGGTTTAGAGGCCATGATTATTTTCATCATTGTGTCAAGAGATATAGTACTAAAACACTTGAGCGTCTCTCTTGATCCTAGGTCCTGGCAGAGTTGTGCAGACTCAGGACAACTGAGCTTTGAAGGAACACGCAGATTTAAAGAGGAGTCCGTAATTTGCTTTCTAATAATCATAATCATCGTCTGCTCTCCTCGACTTATCCTCTCCTCCTATTCTCTCTTCCACCCACACATCCTCAACTCTACCCCTCCTCTTTGAAAGAGCCCTGACAGCTTCCTGAGCTAGCACGTCTCTCCATACATTATTATAGCACGTCTCTCCATACGTTATTATAGCACGCCTCTCCATACGTTATTATAGCACGCCTCTCCATACGTTATTATAGCACGTCTCTCCATACGTTATTATAGCACGTCTCTCCATACGTTATTATAGCACGTCTCTCCATACGTTATTATAGCACGTCTCTCCATACGTTATTATAGCACGTCTCTCCATACGTTATTATAGCACGTCTCTCCATACGTTATTATAGCACGTCTCTCCATACGTTATTATAGCACGTCTCTCCATACGTTATTATAGCACGCCTCTCCATACGTTATTATAGCACGTCTCTCCATACGTTATTATAGCACGCCTCTCCATACGTTATTATAGCACGCCTCTCCATACGTTATTATAGCACGCCTCTCCATACGTTATTATAGCACGCCTCTCCATACGTTATTATAGCACGCCTCTCCATACGTTATTATAGCACGTCTCTCCATACGTTATTATAGCACGTCTCTCCATACGTTATTATAGCACGCCTCTCCATACGTTATTATAGCACGTCTCTCCATACGTTATTATAGCACGTCTCTCCATACGTTATTATAGCACGCCTCTCCATACGTTATTATAGCACGTCTCTCCATACGTTATTATAGCACGCCTCTCCATACGTTATTATAGCACGCCTCTCCATACGTTATTATAGCACGCCTCTCCATACGTTATTATAGCCCGCTTCTCCATACGTTATTATAGCACGTCTCTCCATACGTTTGACATGCAATCAGTCCACTGTCTGATTGTACAGTAGTTAGGAGCACTAGCCTAGCTGCCAAACATGTGGGTGTACTTATAGCTCATCTTGAGGCCTACTTTCTCTCTCTCTCCCTCCACAGGTTACTGTTGTCTCACCCAACACACACTCTTCCTCTCCAACTGCTGAAAGATTTAACCACTCTTAAACAGTGCCCCAGATTCTTCTAAGTGCTTCTGGACCTGGCCTTCCCTCAATTTATACAACTATTTCAAGTCTCAACTGAAATGCTCACAGACGAAGCAGGACAAACAAAGTTGAATTCAGTTTAATTTCAGCAGTGGAGGTTAACTCCATTATCTCCACCCTTGATGATGTATTTTGAATGTATAATTTTCCCTCTGAAATATTATCCTTCAACATCAGAACAACTTATAACACAGCAGTGTTATGGTGTGTTAGTTATTAATCTCTGTGTATACATTTCCAGATATACGTTTATACGAAAATCCAATGTAAAACTCAATCATTTACAGATTATAGAGAGAGCAGAGGCCCTAATGCGGACCAGCTTCGTTACCGGCAGTTACAGCCTGACTGTAAACAATCTGTCTAACCGCCGTTGTTTCAATCTCCGTCGTCCCGACGTATGAAAACGATCTAATTTCATGTCATCTGGAAAATTCCACCCGGTCCGGGCTCATCCTGGCCATAAAAACATTGAGTTTGTTCAAGGGAAGGAGGAGTGAAGACCATCTCCATCTGTGGTTGCATCCCAAATTGCACCCTATTCCCTATGGGCCCTGGTCAAATGTAGTGCACTGTATAGGGAGTAGGGTACAATTTTGGATGTAGCCTGTGTGTTGGCCCACCAGGCAGCAGAGTGATATCAGCCAATAACTCTTCACCATTCAGAGGGTGTTGACTGGAGGTCATTCCACAGCTTCTTTACTGGTAAGGAGATAGCTGAGAGATGGGCCTCGCTGCCAGGAGGGAGATGGCAAGAGGGGTAGACGGACGGAGGGAGATGGCAAGAGGGGTAGACGGATGGAGGGAGAGGGGTAGACGGACGGAGGGAGAGGGGTAGACGGACGGAGGGAGAGGGGTAGACGGACGGAGGGTGGGAGGGAGGGGGTGGACGGACGGACGGAGCGAGGGGGTGGACGGACGGACGGACGGAGGGAGGGGGTGGACGGACGGAGGGAGGGGGTGGACGGACGGACGGAGGGAGGGAGGGAGGGAGGGAGAGGGGTGGACGGACGGAGGGAGAGAGGGAGAGGGGTGGACGGAGGGAGGGAGAGGGGTAGATGGACGGACGGAGGGAGGGAGGGGAGAGGGGTAGACGGACGGACGGAGGGAGGGAGGGACGGAGGGAGGGAGGGAGAGGGGTGGACGGACGGACGGAGGGAGGGAGGGAGGGAGAGGGGTGGACGGACGGACGGAGGGAGGGAGGGAGGGGTAGACGGACGGAGGGATGGAGACTGACTGGGAGAGAGGAAGAGCCGGGGAGGGACAAAGGTGGAGAGGGTGATGGAGAGACAGACAGAGATTGAGAGAGAGGAAGATTGACTGAGTGAGTGGCCAGGTAAAGAGTTTACTGCTCGAGGAGGACTGACCAGAGAAAGTTTTTTTTTTTTAAAGTAGACTTCTGCAGTATAGGACAGTACTGAGCTGATGTCCCTGGCCCAGTTCCCTGGTCAAGCAGGTTCTGTGTTACAGCACCATGCAGCACAGTGCAGTCAGTGGCTGGTGATGATAATGATTAAAACTATCTCCATATGTCTGTGTCTCTTGGAGCACACAGCTCCTGCAGTATCAGAGCATCTACCAACCCAGGCCTTCCCCTGTCAGAGCCCCCCCCCCCCCCCCTTTCTAATCAAATACATTTTTATTTGTCACATACACATGGTTAGCAGATGTTAATGCTAGTGTAGCGAAGTGCTTGTGCTTCTAGTTCCGACCTTGCAGTAATATCTAACACGTAATCTAACAATTCCCCAACAACTACCTCATACACACAAATCTAAAGGGGTGAATGAGAATATGTACATATAAATATATGGATGGCCGAGCGGCATAGGCAACATGCAATTGATGTTATAAAATACAGTATATACATGTGATATGGGTAATGTAAGATATGTAAACATTATTAAATTGGCATTATTTAGTGGCATTGTATAAAGTGACTAGTGATCCATTTATTAAAGTTGTCAGTGATTGGGTAGGCAGCAGCCTCTCTGAATTAGTGATGGCTGTTTAGCAGTCTGATGGCCTTGAGATAGAAGCTGTTTTTCAGTCTCTCGGTCCCAGCTTTGATGCACCTGTACTGACCTCGCCTTCTGAGTGGTAGCGGTGTGAACAGGCAGTGGCTCGGGTGGTTGATGTGCTTGATGATCTTTTTGGCCTTCCTGTGACATCAAGGTGCTTTAGGTGTCATGGAGGGCAGGTGGTTTGTCCCCGGTGATGCGTTGTGCAGACCTCACTACCCTATG
This sequence comes from Oncorhynchus nerka, assembly GCF_034236695.1. Lineage (NCBI taxonomy): Eukaryota > Metazoa > Chordata > Actinopteri > Salmoniformes > Salmonidae > Oncorhynchus > Oncorhynchus nerka. The sequence goes on along the minus strand of NC_088417.1, from coordinate 31,430,941 downwards.
GAGAGCCTTGCGGTTGAGGGTGGTGCAGTTGCCGTACCAGGCGGTGATACAGCCCGACAGGATGCTCTCGATTGTGTATCTGTAAAAGTTTGTCAGGGTTTTGGGTGACGAGCCAAATGTATTTAGCCTCCTGAGGTTGAAGAGGCGCTGTTGAGCCTTCACCACACTGTCTGTGTGGGTGGACCATTTCAGTGTCTGTGATAGTGTACGCCGAGGAACTGAAAACTTTCCACCTTCTCCACTACTGTCTCGTTGATGTGGATAGGGGGGTGCGCTCCCTCTGCTGTTTTCTGAAGTCCACGATCACCTCCTTTTGTTTTGTTGACATTGAGTGAGAGGTTGTTTTCCCGACACCACACTCCGAGTGCCCTCACTTCCTCCCTGTAGGCTGTCTTGTTGGTAATCAAGCCCACTACTGTGTCGTCTGCAAACTTGATAATTGAGTTGGAGGCGTGCATGGCCACGCAGTCGTAGGTGAACAGGGAGTATACCAGGGGGCTGAGCATGCACCCTTGTGGGGCCCCAGTGTTGAGGGTCAGCGAAGTGGAGATGATGTTTCCTACCTTCACCACCTAGGGGTGGCCCGTTAGAAAGTCCAGGAGCCAATTACACAGGACAGGGTCGAGACCCAGGGCCTCCAACTTGATAATGAGCTTGGCGGGTACTATAGAGTTGAATGCTGTGCTGTAGTCAATGAACAGCATCCTTACATAGGCATTCCTTTTCACCAGATGGGATTGGGCAGTGTGATGGCGATTGCATCGTCTGTGGACCTGTTGGGGCGGTATGCAAACTGAAGTGGGTCTATGGTGTCAGGTAGGGTGGAGATGATATGGTCCTTGACTAGTCTCTCAAAGCACTTCATGATGACAGAAGTGAGTGCTACGGGGCGGTAGTCTTTTAGTTCAGTTGTCTTTGCTTTCTTGGGTACAGGAACAATGGTAGCCATCTTGAAGCATGTGGGGACAACAGACTGGGATAGGGAGTGATTGAATATGTCCGTAAACACACCAGCCAGCTCGTCTGCGCATGCTCTGAGGATGCGGCTGTGGATGCCTTCTGGGCCAGCAGTCTTGCGAGGTTTAACGTGTTTAAATGTTTTACTCACGTCAGCCACGGAGAAGGGAGGGGGGGGGGGCAGTCCTTGTTAGCAGGCAACGACGGTGGCACTGTATTATCCTCCAAGCGGGCAAAGAAAGTGTTTAGTTTATCTGGAAGCAAGACGTCGGTGTCTGTGACATTACTGGTTTTATTTTTTTAGTCTGTGGTTTCCTGTAGACCCTGCCACATACGTCTTGTATCTGAGCCGTTGAATTGCGACTCCACCTTGTCCCTGTACTGGCATTTCACTTGTTTGATTGCCTTGCAGAGGGAATAACTACACTGTTTGTATTCAGACATATTCCCAGACCTCTTTGGTTAAATGCTATGGATCGTGCTTTCAGTTTTGCGCCATCTATCCACAGTTTCTGGTTAGGGTAGGTTTTAATAGTCACAGTGGGAACAACATCAAAGGCAACCTTTGCTCAAATTTTGTCTACCTTGTTTTCAAGAGACTGGCATTGGCTAGTAGTATAGGAGTGGTGGGCGATGTGCACGTCTACGGAGCCTGCCCAGGTGGCCACTTCGTCTGCTCCTTCTGCGGCGCTGTTGTTTTGGGTCGGCTTTTGGAATTAGATCCATTGTCCTGGGTGGTGGTCCAAACAGAGGATCCGCTTCGGGAAGGTCATATTCCTGGTCGTAATGTTGGCGAGTTGACGTTGCTCTTATATCCAATAGTAATGTTGGCGAGTTGACGTTCCTCTTATATCCAATAGTTCTTCCCAACTGTATGTAATAAGACTTAAGATTTCCTGGGGTAACAATGTAAGAAATAATACATAAAAAACAAAATACTGCATAGTTTCCGAAGGACTCAAAGCGAGGCGACCATCTCTGTCGGCCCCCTCAGACAAGATCCAGCCCCAGGGACACCAGAGAGGCTAGGTTTGAGGCAATGTCCCCTCTCCCCTTTTTATTTATCCCTCAATCTATCCCTCTTTCCCCCCTCCATCTCACCCCTATGTCACCTTTCTGGTGAGGTTTCCTTGGTTGAGCTCTGTGACGTGATACCAATCCTCTCTCTCTGTGTTTCGCTCTGGCTTCGTGGGGAGCCATGAGGCATCCAGTTGCAGTCTGACTGCACTGTGAGAGCTGTAGCCACAGGCAGGGTAGGCGGCCATGACGGCTCGGTGTATCTCCGTAGAGAGCCATGAAGCGTCCAGTTGCAGTCTGACTGCACTGTAAGAGCTGCAGCCACAGGCAGGGTAGGCGGCCATGACTGCTCAGTGTGTCTCCGTAGAGAGCCGTGAGGTGTCCATTGACAATCTGCCTACACTGTAAGAGCTGAAACCACAGGCAGCGTGGGCGGCCATGATGGCTCGACTCCCGAGTAAATGATAGGCTCCACTGTCACTGCAGGCCCCGGCGCGTAACGACAATACCAGCACTACTTACTCACTCTCTCGTCTCTCTAGAGTAGACACACTACTGCTCTCAAAATGTAGGTCTGGAGAACCAAAATGTCAAATTCTCTTAAGAACGAAAACTTGAAGAACTTGGCTGGCTAGCGCTGTCTCACTAGTCGTTGCCATACTTTTAGCTCTCTCCCGCTGATTTTCCCTGTGGATTCTTCATCCTGCGCGCTGTTATCGCATGGTTTTCCATCAGGCGAGGAATGCAGAGGAAGAAATAGTTGATTCTCAACTATTGCTCTAACTTTCCCCATCGGGTGCAGATAGCCTGGAGATGAAAGCGGAGTACCAGTGGAAGGACTTCAGTTATACTTGAAGGTCGATAGATATCACTGTCACGCACGTTCTCTACTTCCCTCACATATCCTCTCCCTCTTTTTGCCCTCCCCCTTTCACCCTTTCCTGTCTCTCGTTTACACACTCTTTCTCTCTCTCCCTCCTTCCCTCTTTCTCAGCCACTTTTCTCTGATCTCTCTCTTTAGTCTCTTCATAAGCTGCTGTTACTTCAGATGTCACACTACAGTAGGAGGAGGCAGCATTGCTGTGACCACACACTAACATGTGAAACAAGTTGTCAGATAAAGGCTTTCAAATTCACATTACCCTCTCCCAGTCTCCCACTTAAAAACAATCTGTCACTGCAAGATGCTCTTAGCATGTATCATAACCTAACCGCTGGTTTGAGAAAGAATAAATCATATTTCCCGTGATCATTCCTGACTATTGTTATGGCTAGCGATTTACCTTGTAGCGTGATGCAGCATCTCCCAGTGCGCTCTGGGAGAAGTGGTCCGCTGTAAGGTAAGCTCGGGGATCTCATTGGTGCAGTCCTGTATGTTTGAATGTAACCCTTTTTGCTGGGATTGGGACCACATGACGGAAAGGAAGCTTTTTAAGTGGCTCCAAATGGGTCTGGGACGTGTGTTGACCTCCACTCTTCTTATAGTGGTCCATCTGCTCTGGTCAAAAGTAGTGCACAATACGTAATAGGGTTCCATTTGGGACAGATCCCTCTTCTCTTCGTCACTGCTGGGCTGTGGCCTGACCAGACAGCTGTGTGGGGTAGCATGGGCCTGCATCTGCTTGGCATGTTGATGGGTTTAGTGATACTGCTACACATCAGGACAGTGTCTGTATCACTAGAGATAAACACTCTGGGTTGCGTCCCAAATGGCACACTATTCCCTATAATAGTGCACTATATAGGGAATATGTGGTTATGAGTTTGTCTGAACTCTCAAGATGATGTGCCTCAATGCCTATCAAGGTAAAAAGCTTATTCCCAACTAATCAGAGGACAATGGGTGCGTCCTAAATGGCAACCTGGTCAAAAGTAGTGCACTAGGGGATAGGGTGCCATTTGGGATGCACATCAATGTGTTCTTCCTGTGGTGACCTCACCGTGAATAACAGACAACATGCACAGTGTATTTTATTAATGAAACATTTTAACCATTTTAACCATGTTGTTTCCTTTGTTTCTTTGCTTTTCTAAGACGATACGGCAGTTGAGTTTGGTAGGTGTCTCTTCTACTCTTCCCTCATCCCTTTTGCTTTCACCTCTCTCTCCAACATTCACCTCTCTCTCCAACATTCACCTCTCTCTCCAACATTCACCTCTCTCTCCAACGTTCACCTCTCTCTCCAACGTTCACCTCTCTCTCTCCAACGTTCACCTCTCTCTCTCCAACGTTCACCTCTCTCTCTCCAACGTTCACCTTTCTCTCTCCAACGTTCACCTCTCTCTCCAACGTTCACCTCTCTCTCCAACGTTCACCTCTCTCTCCAACGTTCACCCCTCTCTCTCCAACGTTCACCCCTCTCTCTCCAACGTTCACCCCTCTCTCTCCAACGTTCACCCCTCTCTCTCTCCAAAGTTCACCTCTCTCTCTCTCCAACGTTCACCTCTCTCTCTCTCCAACGTTCACCTCTCTCTCTCTCCAACGTTCACCTCTCTCTCTCCAACGTTCACCTCTCTCTCTCTCCAACGTTCACCTCTCTCTCTCTCCAACGTTCACCTCTCTCTCTCTCCAACGTTCACCTCTCTCTCTCTCCAACGTTCACCTCTCTCTCTCTCCAACGTTCACCTCTCTCTCTC
>NC_088417.1:31396330-31421330 GCF_034236695.1 Oncorhynchus nerka | reverse complement strand
CCCGCTCTCTCTCTCTCTCTCCCCTCTCTGTCTCTCTCTCTCTCTCCCCCTCTCTCTCTCTCTCTCTCTCTCTCTCTCGCTGAGGAACTCTCTCGCTCTCTCTCTCGCTGAGGAGCTCCCCCTCTCTCTCTCGCTGAGGAACTCTCTCGCTCTCTCTCTCGCTGAGGAACTCTCTCTCTCTCGCTGAGGAACTCTCTCGCTCTCTCGCTCTCTCTCTCGCTGAGAAGCTCTCTCTCGCTGAGGAACTCTCTCGCTGAGGAACTCTCTCGCTCTCTCTCTCGCTGAGGAACTCTCTCTCTCGCTGAGGAACTCTCTCTCTCGCTGAGGAACTCTCTCTCTCGCTGAGGAACTCTCTCTCTCGCTGAGGAACTCTCTCGCTCTCTCTCTCGCTGAGGAACTCTCTCGCTCTCTCTCTCTCTCTCTCTCTCCTCCCCCCTCTCTCGCTGAGGAACTCTCTCCCCTCTCTCTCCCCCCTCTCTCTCTCTCTCTCTCCCCTCTCTCGCTGAGGAACTCTCTCTCTCGCTCTCTCTCTCCCCCTCTCCCTGAGGAACTCTGTCTCTCTCTCTCTCTCTCCCCCCTCTCTCTCTCTCTCTCTCTCGCTCTCTCTCGCTGAGGAACTCTCTCGCTCTCTCTCTCGCTGAGGAGCTCTCTCGCTCTCTCTCTCGCTGAGGAACTCTCTCGCTCTCTCTCTCGCTGAGGAACTCTCTCGCTCTCTCTCTCGCTGAGGAATTCTCTCGCTCTCTCTCTCGCTGAGGAATTCTCTCGCTCTCTCTCTCGCTGAGGAACTCTCTCGCTCTCTCTCTCGCTGAGGAACTCTCTCTCTCGCTGAGGAACTCTCTCTCTCGCTGAGGAACTCTCTCTCTCGCTGAGGAACTCTCTCTCTCGCTGAGGAACTCTCTCGCTCGCTGAGGAACTCTCTCGCTCGCTGAGGAACTCTCTCGCTCTCTCTCTCGCTGAGGAACTCTCTGAGGAACTCTCTCGCTCTCTCTCTCGCTGAGGAACTCTCTCGCTCTCTCTCTCGCTGAGGAACTCTCTCGCTCTCTCTGTCTCTCTCTCTCCCCCCTCTCTCGCTGAGGAACTCTCTCCCCTCTCTCTCTCGCTGAGGAACTCTCTCCCCTCTCTCTCTCCCCCTCTCTCGCTGAGGAACTCTCTCTCTCTCTCCCCCTCTCTGTCTCTCTCTCTCTCCCCTCTCTCTCTCTCTCCCCTCCCTGAGGAACTCTCTCGCTCTCTCGCTGAGGAACTCTCTCGCTCTCTCTCGCTGAGGAACTCTCTCGCTCTCTCTCTCGCTGAGGAGCTCTCTCGCTCTCTCTCTCGCTGAGGAGCTCTCTCACTCTCTCTCTCGCTCTCTCGCTGAGGAACTCTCTCGCTCTCTCGCTCTCTCTCTCGCTGAGAAGCTCTCTCTCTCGCTGAGGAATTCTCTCGCTCTCTCTCGCTGAGGAACTCTCTCGCTCTCTCTCTCTCTGAGGAACTTTCTCGCTCTCTCTCTGAGGAACTTTCTCGCTCTCCCTCTCTGAGTAACTCTCTTCCTCTTTCCCCCTCCTCTCTCTCTCTCTCTCTCTCTCTCTCTCTCTCACTAACCCTGCCTCTCAATTTCCTTTCTCTCCTCCTCCCCTTCACTCTATTGCTGCTACCCCCCCCACACACACACACTCTCCCACCCTCCACCTAGTGTATACACCAGGCTATGTGAGGCTGTGTTGAGGTCATGAGGCGGTCTAGACTCTGGACACTCCACAGCACACTAATCCATTTAGACCAGTTGATTTCACAGGAGATCCAGTGCAGATTGAGTTTAGAAATAAAGACAGAGTTGTGTCTGCCAAGCTCAATCAGGGAATTCTATAAGGATGACCTTTCAAACACTGGGCTATTTTCGACTTCATTGGGTGTGTTCCAAATGACACCCTATTCCCTATATAGTGCACTACTTTTTACCGTGGCCCATAGGGGTCTAGTCAAAAGTAGTGCACTATATAGGGAACATGGTGCCATTTGGGACACAGACTCTGTTTGCCCGTGTTGTCGCAGTGCCCTTATGAGGTCGGCGACCTCAACTTCTCCTCTTCCTCTCTGACCTGAACAACCTCCATTGCTGGTCCCAGTGCAGTTTAACTTGTTTTCTATGTCCTAGTACACTGAAGCACCGGTTTTCTGAAACAAAAGATGTTTTGAAGAGAAAAAAAGACTCCTAAAATAATAATATATTCTCGACAAGCGTCTCAACAGTCGTTGCACATTGCATTACATTTCAGGCTGTTGTATGACTTAAAGTTGGACAGGCCTAATAGCTAAGAAATCCTAGAATACAGATGCTTTTTCAATGCCATTGAGGTTGAATTGGGAGCTTGAGTTGGGTAAAGAGGGGGCAGAGAAGTGGGTTGACTTGTTCTTCTTTGGGCTGTTTGTAATGCCTCCGTACCTCTTTTCGGTCAGTGATGGAACGTCTGTGTCCTCAATTTTCAAAGAATGGTCCTTGGGGCAAGCTGTATTCCTGTGAGATGCCTCTATAGTATAGAGCCAGGAGACTGTAGAATAGTGCTCTGGTCAAAAGAAGTACACTATATAGGGAATAGAGTGCCTTTTGAGACTTGTCACATGCTTCGTAAACAACAGGTGGAGACTAACAGTGAAATGCTTACTTCCGGGCCCTTTCCAACAATGCTGAGAGAAAGAAGAGAATAGTAATAATACTAGGAATAAATACACAATGAGTAAAGATAACTTGGCTATATACACGGAGTACCAGTACTGAGTCCATGTGCAGGGGTACGAGGTAATTAGTGGCGTTCGGTGCCGTTTAAGCTGGAGGACGATTTTTCTTATTTCTATTACAGCATTATTTCTATTACAGCATTCATATTCTATTCACTCAGATCAATGTAACATCGATAGGTTTAGGCTACTACATGATACAACATCTTTTCCTCTACCCATCATGAGGTTGCTACAACCTAACCTATGAATTAAAGTTTACAGTGTAGATGCACAGGTCTTGTGACATTTGAGTAACAGACATTGACACGTCCAATGTCGCTTTGTACAATCTTGCCTGCATCTAGCTGATCTAGGGTGTAATCATTAGTCCAACAGTTACATAGAAGAGTTTCTATTGGACAAATTTAGGTACATTTATCCCTATTTCGTTCGGTTTGCTTCCGTTTAAGAAAGGTTTTTCAACAGAATCGGCAGAATGAATACACCCCTGATCAAACACAGTTCACTTTCATATCAGCCACATCCAACCAGCATAACTCCTTTGATCATTGTGTAATTACTTCTTACATCTACACGCTCTCCTCCTCTCACCTATTCCCTTCGCTCGTGGACTTCAGTGCACAACACAAACCTTAATATCATAACCGCTAACTGCTGCACACAGCCTACATTGTTGTCACCATAGTAACATCATAGTCAACAAAGCTACTAGAACTAAAGCTTTAGTAAACCCGCTACAATCATTCAGTACAGTCAGCAAGAAGTTTAGAAGGAAATAGGTTTATACAACCAAAAGCTTAACTTGACTTGGAAGAATTCCAGTATTGGATAACCATAGCCATCTAGCTAACATAGCATCCCTCTCGGTTTGAGCCGTGTGTTTGAGTAGGCTAAACTAGCTAGCTGCTTTCTCAAGCTAAGTGAAAAACAAATACAACAATATCTCTCTTGCTACTCTTTCATTGTTGAATAAATTGTTCTACTATTGTCTTTCTTTCTTTGAGTCAACTACTCACCACATGTTATGCACTGCAGTGCTAGCTAGCTATAGCTTCTACAGCTGGGTTTTCCTTTGTAATCCGTGTGCAAGCCTTGCCACATCCGACAAGCGTCAGAGTAGAATTCAATCTTAGTCCTGTACTGACATTTTGACTGTTTGATTTCTCGTCGGAGGTCGTAGCGGGATTTCTTATCAGTGTCTGGATTAGTGTCCCGCTCCTTGAACTCAGTGCAGATGTTGCCTTTAATACATCACATTTGGTTGGGATATGTACATACAGTCACTGTGGGGACAATGTCATCAATGCCCTTATTAATGACGTCCAAGATGGCGTAGCAGTGAAGACGTGTTTTGTTCTTGTCTCCTGTACTTTTGTATTTTTCGTATATAGATTTCAATTTATTTTCAATCTCTTTTCAATTTTTTATTCGATTATACCTTCCGGTAACCTGCCTCACCCAATGTGATACGGTATCGCTATTATTTTTAATTTTAGACCACATTCAAGAACCTCCAGAAGCTAACCAGCTAATTAGCTATTCAGTCATTGTTAGCCACTGCTAGCGGTTTTACCTTCTGCACAGATACCAGCCCTGTTCTTAGCCTGGATAATACTCGCCAGTCTGCTAGTATCGGACTGTCTCTCCACAACAACGCCGGATTCCTGCCGTAATCCCTGGACCACTACTTCTGATCTTCACAGCTAGCTTGCAGCTTGCTAGCTCACCGTGGCACCCAGTACCAAAGCTATCCCTGAGGCCCACCTCCCGGCCTACTCAGCTGTTCACCCGAACCCCACTCATACACGGCTAGAGCCCGATACTCCACCGGATCCTTGCTGTAAACTCTGGACCTTGGCACCGGATCACCGCTGCTACCGATTGGCTATAGTGGCTAACGCCACTGCCACGAAGCTAGCACCAGTTAGCCGTGAGCCAGGAGCATCTCCCAGCCAGCAAACTAAATTCTACAATACCTCTTTCGCCATCTGGCTTGGATTCTCTGTCGACACGGCGCGTTTGGTCTGCCGACGAATACTCCTTCCGCTGTGCCTTCAACCGGCCTCCGTCGGAGGGCTACTAACTTTAAACGCCTTGTCGCCTGCTAACGTAGTGGCGGGTTCCCTGTTCCATCTACTGCTGCCCCCTGAACACTATGATCACTTGGCTACATAGCTTATGCCTGCTGGACTGTCCATTAATCACGGTACTCCATTCTGTTTATTTATTTTTTATCTGTCGGCCCCAGCCGCGAACTCAGGCTCTGTGTGTAGTTAATCCGACCCTCTCTGCCTAGTTATCGCCATTTTACCTGCTGTTGTTGTGTTAGCTGATTAGCTGCTGTTGTCTCACCTGTTGTTTTAGCTAGCTCTCCCAATCAATACCGCTGTATGTCTCTCTCAAATGTCAATATGCCTTGTATACTGTTCAGGTTAGTTATCATTGTTTTAGTTTACAATGGAGCCCCTAGTTCCACTCTTCATACCTCTGATACCTCCTTTGTCCCACCTAACACACATGCGGTGACCTCACCCATTACAACCAGCATGTCCAGAGATACAACCTCTCTTATCATCACCCAGTGCCTGGGCTTACCTCCGCTGTACCCGCACCCCACCATACCCCTGTCTGCGCATTATCCCCTGAATATATTCTACCATGCCCAGAAATCTGCTCCTTTTATTCTTTGTCCCCAATGCCGAGGCGACCAGTTTTGATAGCCTTTAGCCGCACCCTCATACTACTCCTCCTCTGTTCCGCGGGTGATGTGGAGGTAAACCCAGGCCCTGCATGTCCCCAGGCACCCTCATTTGTTGACTTCTGTGATTGAAAAAGCCTTGGTTTCATGCATGTCAACATCAGAAGCCTTCTCCCTAAGTTTGTTTTACTCACTGCTTTAGCACATTCTGCCAACCCTGATGTCCTTGCCGTGTCTGAATCCTGGCTTAGGAAAGCCACCAAAAATTCTGAGATTTCCATACCCAACTATAACATTTTCCGTCAAGATAGAACTGCCAAAGGGGGAGGAGTTGCAGTCTACTGCAGAGAGAGCCTGCAACGTAATGTCATACTTTCCAGGTCCATACCCAAACAGTTCAAACTACTAATTTTAAAAATGACTCTCTCCAGAAATAAGTCTCTCACTGTTGCCGCCTGCTACCGACCCCCCTCAGCTCCCAGCTGTGCCCTGGACACCATTTGTGAATTGATCGCCCCCCATCTAGCTTCAGAGTTTGTTCTGTTAGGTGACCTAAACTGGGATATGCTTAACACCCCGGCAGTCCTACAATCTAAGCTAGATGCCCTCAATCTCACACAAATCATCAAGGAACCCACCAGGTACAACCCTAAATCTGTAAACAAGGGCACCCTCATAGATGTTATCCTGACCAACTGGCCCTCCAAATACACCTCCGCTGTCTTCAACCAGGATCTCAGCGATCACTGCCTCATTGCCTGTATCCGCTACGGGTCCGCAGTCAAACGACCACCCCTCATCACTGTCAAACGCTCCCTAAAACACTTATGCGAGCAGGCCTTTCTAATCGACCTGGCCCGGGTATCCTGGAAGGATATTGACCTCATCCCGTCAGTTGAGGATGCCTGGTCATTGTTTAAAAGTAACTTCCTCACCATCTTAGATAAGTATCCTCCGTTCAAAAAATGCAGAACTAAGAGCAGAAATAGCCCTTGGTTCACTCCAGACCTGACTGCCCTCGACCAGCACAAAAACATCCTGTGGCGGGCTGCAATAGCATCGAATAGTCACCGCGATATGCAACTGTTCAGGGAAGTCAAGATCCAATACACGCAGTCAGTCAGGAAAGCAAAGGCCAGCTTTTTCAAGCAGAAATTTACATCCTGTAGCTCTAACTCCAAAAAGTTATGGGACACTGTAAACGCTCACCACCGAAAAAAAATCCATGATAATCGAGAACATCAAGCATTTCTCAACGGCTGGCCATGCCTTCCTCCTGGCTACTCCAACCTCGGCCAACAGCCCCCCCCCCCCCGCAGCTACTCGCCCAAGCCTCTCCAGGTTCTCCTTTACCCAAATCCAGATAGCAGATGTTCTGAAAGAGCTGCAAAACCTGGACCCGTACAAATCAGCTGGGCTTGACAATCTGGACCCTCTATTTCTGAAACTATCCGCCGCCATTGTCGCAACCCCTATTACCAGCCTGTTCAACCTCTCTTTCATATCGTCTGAGATCCCCAACGATTGGAAAGCTGCCGCAGTCATCCCCCTCTTCAAAGGGGGAGACACTCTGGACCCAAACTGTTACAGACCTATATCCATCCTGCCTATCTAAGGTCTTCGAAAGCCAAGTCAACAAACAGATCACTGACCATCTCGAATCCCACCGTACCTTCTCCGCTGTGCAATCTGGTTTCCGAGCCGGTCACGGGTGCACCTCAGCCACGCTCAAGGTACTAAACAATATCATAACCGCCATCGATAAAAGACAGTACTGTGCAGCCGTTTTCATCGACCTGGCCAAGGCTTTCGACTCTGACAATCACCATATTCTTATCGGCAGACTCAGTAGCCTCGGTTTTTCTAATGACTGCCTTGCCTGGTTCACCAACTACTTTGCAGACAGAGTTCAGTGTGTCAAATCGGAGGGCCTGTTGTCCTGACCTCTGGCAGTCTCTATGGGGGTGCCACAGGGTTCAATTCTTGGGCCGACACTTTTCTCTGTATACATCAATGATGTCGCTCTTTCTGAGTCACCTCTACGCAGACGACACCATTCTGTATACTTCTGGCCCTTCCTTGGACACTGTGCTATCTAACCTCCAAACGAAAAAGTAAAACCAAATGCATTCTTTTCAACCGTTCGCTTCCTGCACCCGCACGCCCGACTAGCATCACCACCCTGGATGGTTCCGACCTAGAATATGTGGGCATCTATAAGTACCTAGGTGTCTGGCTAGACTGTAAACTCTCCTTCCAGACTCATATCAAACATCTCCAATCTAAAATCAAATCTAGAGTCGGCTTTCTAATCCGCAACAAAGCCTCCTTCACTCACGCCCCGTCAAACTTACCCTAGTAAAACTGACTATCCTACCGATCCTCGACTTCGCCGATGTCACCTACAAAATAGCTTCCAAGACTCTACTCAGCAAACTGGATGCAGTTTATCACAGTGCCATCCGTTTTGTTACTAAAGCACCTTAAACCACCCACCACTGCGACCTGTATGCTCTAGTCGGCTGGCCCTCGCTACATATTCGTCGCCAGACCCACAGGCTCTAGGTCATCTAAAAGTCCATGCTAGGTAAAGCCCCGCCTTATCTCAGTTCACTGGTCACGATGGCAACACCCACCCGTAGCACGCGCTCCAGCAGGTGTATCTCACTGATCATCCCTAAAGCCAACACCTCATTTGGCCGCCTTTCCTTCCAGTTCTCTACTGCCTGTGACTGGAACGAATTGCAAAAATCGCTGAAGTTGGAGACTTTTATCTCCCTCGCCAACTTTAAACATCTGCTATCTGAGCAGCTAACCGATCACTGCAGCTGTACATAGTCCATTGGTAAATAGCCCACCCAATTTACCTACCTCATCCCCATACTGTTTTTATTTATTTACTTTTCTGCTCTTTTGCACACCAGTATCTCTACCTGCACATGACCATTTGATCATTTATCACTCCCGTGTTAATCTGCCAAATTGTAATTATTCGCCTACCTCCTCATGCCTTTTGCACACAATGAATATAGACTTTTTTTTTCTACTGTGTTATTGACTTGTTTATTGTTTACTCCATGTGTAACTCTGTGTTGTTGTCTGTTCACACTGCTATGCTTTATCTTGGCCAGGTCGCAGTTGTAAATGAGAACTTGTTCTCAACTAGCCTACCTGGTTAAATAAAGGTGAAATAAAAAATTAATGAAGTAGGAGGAGGACCATGTCCTGAGATGCCTTCCCATAAGCCTCGTGCCACGCCCTAAACACCTCTTTGAGACCACCGCTCCGTCTGGAGGAAGAAGAAGAGCGTTAAAGAGATCATTAAGACCCGTGGCCGTTCTGGGCTCATTCCTTACCTTTCCTGGATGGAAGAGAGAAAAGACATGGGCTTTATCCCAAATTGCACCCTGTTCCGTATATAGTGCACTACTTTTGACCAGGGCCCATAAGGCTCTGGTCAAAAGTAGTGCACTATATATGTTGGCACCCTATTCCCTATTTTGGGACGTAGCCTGTGTCTTTCCTTAGATCCATCAACACGTTGTAGCTTAGTTCCCTGGGATTAGACACACAATACCTGGATGGAGACCTGGAAGCGTAGGCAGTAGGCACAGTCCCATTTCTGCTGCTGTCAAAATCTACCCTAATCCCAGAGATCCTGAGGCACAGAGAGAAGCCTCTCAGCAAACATCTGGATAGAGGGATGGGAGAGGGTGGGATAGAGGAGAGGAGAGGAAAGGACAAAATAGTACAGGGGAAAGCTGGGAAAGCTGTCAACCCCCAGAATCCAATTAAAACAGAGTTATGGAAAAATGGAGACGTGTGTAAACCCCCAAATAATTCTCAATTTCCAGAAAACAAGTTTATTTCATCTGTCTGCAGGTTCACTACTGGAGGGTGATCCGTAGCCAAAACATAAGACCAAATTGCGTTCCAAATGGCACCTTATTCTCCATTTAGTGCACTGTTTGACCAGGGCCCACATCTTGGCTGAGCAGGTTGAGGCCACGCAGACAGACAGGTGTGATTGGCTGAGTAGGTAGAGGCCACGCAGACAGACAGGTGTGATTGGCTGAGTAGGTAGAGGCCACGCAGACAGACAGGCGTGATTGGCTGAGCAGGTAGAGGCCACGCAGACAGAAAAGTGTGATTGGCTGAGCAGGTAGAGGCCACGCAGACAGAAAGGTGTGATTGGCTGAGCAGGTAGAGGCCACGCAGACAGACAGGTGTGATTGGTCTAGGCCAGTGGTTTCAGTCCTCCAGTACCCCCAACAGCACACATTTGTGTTGTAACCCCGGACAAACATACCGGATTTAATTAATCCAGGGCTGAATCAGGTGTCCAGGGATACAATAACATTGCATATGGTTGGGAGGACTGGAGTTAGGAAACAGTGCTCTAGACAGTGGTGACGTTACTTAATAATATCCAGTTTGGTTGTGATTCTGACCAGTAGGAGAAGAGAGTATATGTCCCAAATGGCACTCTATTCCCTATGTAGTGCACTACTTTTGACCCCAGCACTATAAAGGTAATAGAGTCCCAATCGGCCCTGGTCAAAAATAGTGCACCATATATAGTGATGGGGTGCCAGATGGGATGTGGACTTTGGCATCTCCCCTCGCACTGGGTTTGTTGTCTAGCATCCCTGTTGTCTGAGTGGACTGGCTGATTGATGAGGAAAACAGGAAAGTGTTCTTGGCACTCCCAGCCCCCAACTCACTAGCTGTGCTAAGAGAGCCCAGACACATCCAGTACACACAGCACCAGAGAGAGCCCAGAAACATCCAGTACACACAGCACCAGAGAGCCCAGACACGTCCAGTACACACAGCACCAGAGAGAGCCCAGACACGTCCAGTACACACAGCACCAGAGAGAGCCCGACACGTCCAGTACACACAGCACCAGAGAGAGCCCGACACGTCCAGTACACACAGCACCAGAGAGAGCCCAGACACGTCCAGTACACACAGCACCAGAGAGAGCCCAGACACGTCCAGTACACACAGCACCAGAGAGAGCTCAGACACGTCCAGTACACACAGCACCAGAGAGAGCCCAGACACGTCCAGTACACACAGCACCAGAGAGAGCCCAGACACGTCTAGTACACACAGCACCAGAGAGAGCCCAGACACGTCCAGTACACACAGCACCAGAGAGAGCCCAGACACATCCAGTACACACAGCACCAGAGAGAGCCCGACACGTCCAGTACACACAACACCAGAGAGAGCCCAGACACGTCCAGTACACACAGCACCAGAGAGAGCCCAGACACGTCCAGTACACACAGCACCAGAGAGAGCCCAGACACATCCAGTACACACAGCACCAGAGAGAGCCCAGACACGTCCAGTACACACAGCACCAGAGTGAGCTCAGACACGTCCAGTACACACAGCACCAGAGAGAGCCCAGACACGTCCAGTACACAGCACCAGAGAGCCCAGACACGTCTAGTACACACAGCACCAGAGAGAGCCCAGACACGTCCAGTACACACAGCACCAGAGAGAGCCCGACACGTCCAGTACACACAGCACCAGAGAGAGCCCAGACACGTCCAGTACACACAGCACCAGAGAGAGCCCGACACGTCCAGTACACACAGCACCAGAGAGAGCCCAGACACGTCCAGTACACACAGCACCAGAGAGAGCCCGACACGTCCAGTACACACAGCACCAGAGAGAGCCCAGACACGTCCAGTACACACAGCACCAGAGAGAGCCCAGACACGTCCAGTACACACAGCACCAGAGAGAGCCCAGACACGTCCAGTACACACAGCACCAGAGAGAGCCCAGACACGTCCAGTACACACAGCACCAGAGAGAGCCCAGACACGTCCAGTACACACAGCACCAGAGAGAGCCCAGGCCGCTTTGCGTAAGTGCAGTGGAAGACAAGCACTAGATCGAGATGTGCGTTCATGTTTTTTTTTTCTCAAACCGATACATTTTTTCAAGCGACGACAAATTAGGCATGGTTTTCTGTTCAGACTAGACATTCCTGAGTCCTAAAGAGCTCTGGGATAAGACGGAGGGGAAAAACAAATAGCGCTCGACACAAACCCACGTCGCTCAGCCAAGGGACTTGAGCACTATTCCACTGCATAAGCCTGTAACACTTGGGTTGGAGTACCACTTTCCACATGCTGGAGCTAGCATACTGTAGTAAGCCCATGGAGAGTACACTAGCCCCAGAGTGTGTTTCTGCCCCCAACCCCCCCTAGATAACACTATAATGAGTTCACCACGGTGGACTCAAACGCTCTCAGTACATATTTCAAACATCACAGACAGCCTAAAAGGCTTTTTTAATAATCAAATAACGTTTAACTCTCTCTCTCTCTCTCCCTCTCTGCATACAGCCTGCTATCCTGGTTAGGCCAGAGTGAATACTGCTTAAAACAATGGCTACCTGCCTTTCCTTTCTCAACAGGAAACCCAGTGACCCATAAGGGAGGGCTTCAGCAACAGGGTATGAGGTTTGAAGGACAGCCGGTACAGTAGATACCACACACTGTAGGTCGGTATGAAACATTCTCCTCCAGTTAAATAGTCCTTGTTCCCCCAGAGCAATGTTTTTTACCATTCACTTCAAACGCAGTGTTCAGTCTGGTTTAACCAGGATGCCTGCCTGTCCCCTCACAACAGGGAATGCCATTACCCATAAAGCTAGAGCACAGGAGGTTGGTGGCACATTAATTGGGGAGGGACGGGCTCGTGGTAATGGCTGGAGTGGAATGGGTTTCCATGGTTCCCGGGTGTTTGATACCATTCCATTAGCTCCTTTCCGGCCATTAATATGAGCCGTCCTCCCCTGAGCTAGAGGTCGGAGGTTTGAAGGACTAGCAGTGAGATACGGATACCACATGCCACATCGGGAGAACCCTCTCCACCTGTTAAAGATCCCTTGTTCCCCCCAGAGCTATATGCTTTTCCTCGTCAGTACAGTGACCATGTGGTCAGCCTGTGAGCCAGGTACTTCCGTGACGCGGCAGGTCTGATCCCTGGTCCGGAAGCCACGATTCCTATAATGCCTTTCACACATGGGTTTTCTTGGAGGGGCATTAAAGGCCACACGCCTGTCTATCTGTCCGCCCCCCCCACCCCCCACCCCACACACACACACACACCACTGTGTAGCGGCACTAAGACACACCACACAGCGTGAGAGACCAGAGGCCTATTTGAACCCAGCTGTTGGTGGAAGAAGGGAGTGCAGGGAAAAGGTTTTACTTTTTTACTTTTCCTGAGGTGTTGCTGCTACAATGTTGGCCCACATTGTTACTGTTTTTCCTCTTATTTTTAGTGTGCGTCCTTCCTCGGGAACCATCCTCCTTGGTTCTCTACAGTCCTTTGGTCCACCTCTCAACTCACAATGGACGGACATAAATAACATGCTGTAGTGAACAGGCGGGTAGCTGAGGTCCTTATTTAACCAGGAAGAATTAGTCCGGGTATTTGTGGAGAACTTGGTAGAGTTGGTATTTGTCCTTGTTGTACGGGCATTGTTCTGTGGTGGGAGGGAATATTGCAGAGTGTGTGGAAACTGGAGATCCTTCTTCACACACACACTAGGACATGCAGTAGAGCCATCCTCCTCTACCCCTGCCTGCCTGTCGAGCGTGTCTCTGACACAGACTTGAACAGACGAGGAGTTGTAAATGAGCACCATCACATAATGACTGAAAGGAGGTACTCTGTAATGCCTCCCACATTCTGTGGCCACTTCCAGCACTAAGTGTTGCAGTGATAAACCGCACTGTGTGTGTGTGTGTGTGTGTGTGTGTGTGTGTGTGTGTGTGTGTGCAGCCATAAACCACACATATGGGGCTGGGGTGTAATGGTAATAGTCTCTTAATCTAGAGTTGCCATGGAGAGATAATTCACCAGTTGTCATCTCTGTTAGTCTTCATACTGAGGGCTTGTTCTGCTGGGCCAGGATGGCACTGTGCATGCATCCCAAATGGCACCCTATTCCCTATGTAGTGCACTACCTTTGACCAGGGCCATAGGCCTCTGGTCCAAAGTAGTGCACTATTATAGGGAATAGTGTGCCATTTGGAATATGCACAGTGTCTATCAGCGCTTCTTCTACTGCAGTTAGAAACTCCAGGCTCAGATGGGAGACATCTTTTCTTTTTTTTAAAGGAATTTGTACACTTGATCTAAATAGTTAGGAAACCAGAGTGGAGATGGGTAGGTGGGAGAGACAGTGGGAAGGATGGATGCTGGGATTGAACACCGGTCTTCCAGTCGTATGTGATGAGACACACCATCATTACCGTTCCACCCCAGGATTTGCACAAGACATTGACTTAGGCCTGTGTGTTTTTGCGTACATTAAACTTCCCTTCTTTTTTTTGTTTCAACAGTTCTGCACCGTTTCTTTTACAGACACCGCAGCAACGTTTCACAGGATGTTACATCAGCACAGTGAGCAGTTTAGAGTTCCCTGTTTGTGAAGGCCCCTGGGTGCTGAATGTCCTACACCACGGCTGTTAGATATTATCACGCTGGAAAACGGGCTTGCAGGAGCACACTGGCAACTTCCAGGCAGTTGTGTGTGTAGTGGCAGCGCGTGTCTTCTACTGTTTACTCTGTGGCTCGATATGCCCCTTCTTTTTCTGTTGGAGGTTCTCTTGGAATGGAAGGGTTTGAGTTCGTCTACACGTTATTGTGTGTGTCTTACAGTAGTAGGGGCGACTGGCAATTATCCAGTCACGGTCAAGTGCACGCCATTAAAACGTGCGTGTGTGTGTGTGTCCTGAGCAAGGAAAATGTCTCCATATCCAAGCTCTTTGTCACGGTAGGGGGATACAAGAGAGTACGATTACATCCAGGGTCAAGGGTTAGGAGCCAGCTGAACAATGAGTTAAAACCACAGTCTTTTTTTAGCTCGACCCCATCATAATTAGGACCACTGTTGCCATGCATAGCTAACATTCCTGATTTACCAGCATGCCTTCTATTGGCCCTAGCTATTGGCAACCTGACTGTTAATCAGAACTGTACAGTAACACACAGACCGGCCACACACACAGACACACTTCCCTGCTCTAACAGTAACACACAGACCGGCCACACACACAGACACACTTCCCTGCTCTAACAGTAACACACAGACCGGCCACACACACAGACACACTTCCCTGCTCTAACAGTAACACACAGACACACTTCCCTGCTCTAACAGTAACACACAGACCGACCACACACACAGACACACTTCCCTGCTCTAACAGTAACACACAGACACACTTCCCTGCTCTAACAGTAACACACAGACACACTTCCCTGCTCTAACAGTAACACACGTCCCTGCTCTAACAGTAACACACAGACACACTTCCCTGCTCTAACAGTAACACACAGACACACTTCCCTGCTCTAACAGTAACACACAGACACACTTCCCTGCTCTAACAGTAACACACAGACCGACCACACACACAGACACACTTCCCTGCTCTAACAGTAACACACAGACACACTTCCCTGCTCTAACAGTAACACACAGACGCACTTCCCTGCTCTAACAGTAACACACAGACACACTTCCCTGCTCTAACAGTAACACACAGACACACTTCCCTGCTCTAACAGTAACACACAGATACACTTCCCTGCTCTAACAGTAACACACAGACACACTTCCCTGCTCTAACAGTAACACACAGACACACTTCCCTGCTCTAACGGTAACACAACCCCTCTGTACTGTAACGGTAACACAACCCCTCTGTACTGTAACGGTAACACAACCCCTCTGTACTGTAACGGTAACACAACCCCTCTGTACTGTAACGGTAACACACACAGAACACAACCCCTCTGTACTGTAACGGTAACACAACCCCTCTGTACTGTAACGGTAACACAACCCCTCTGTACTGTAACGGTAACACAACCCCTCTGTACTGTAACACAACCCCTCTGTACTGTAACGGTAACACAACCCCTCTGTACTGTAACGGTAACACAACCCCTCTGTACTGTAACGGTAACACAACCCCTCTGTACTGTAACGGTAACACAACCCCTCTGTACTGTAACGGTAACACAACCCCTCTGTACTGTAACGGTAACACAACCCCTCTGTACTGTAACAGTAACACAACCCCTCTGTACTGTAACAGTAACACAACCCCTCTGTACTGTAACAGTAACACAACCCCTCTGTACTGTAACGGTAACACAACCCCTCTGTACTGTAACGGTAACACAACCCCTCTGTACTGTAACGGTAACACAACCCCTCTGTACTGTAACAGTAACACAACCCCTCTGTACTGTAACAGTAACCCCTCTGTACTGTAACAGTAACCCCTCTGTACTGTAACAGTAACACAACCCCTCTGTACGGTAACAGTAACACAACCCCTCTGTACTGTAACAGTAACACAACCCCTCTGTACTGTAACGGTAACACAACCCCTCTGTACTGTAACGGTAACACAACCCCTCTGTACTGTAACGGTAACACAACCCCTCTGTACTGTAACAGTAACACAACCCCTCTGTACGGTAACAGTAACACAACCCCTCTGTACTGTAACAGTAACACATCCCCTCTGTACTGTAACAGTAACACAACCCCTCTGTACTGTAACACAACCCCTCTGTACTGTAACAGTAACACAACCCCTCTGTACTGTAACTGTAACACAACCCCTCTGTACTGTAACTGTAACACAACCCCTCTGTACTGTAACAGTAACACAACCCCTCTGTACTGTAACACAACCCCTCTGTACTGTAACGGTAACACAACCCCTCTGTACTGTAACACAACCCCTCTGTACTGTAACAGTAACACAACCCCTCTGTACTGTAACACAACCCCTCTGTACTGTAACACAACCCCTCTGTACTGTAACAGTAACACAACCCCTCTGTACTGTAACAATAACCCCTCTGTACTGTAACAGTAACACAACCCCTCTGTACTGCAACAGTAACACAACCCCTCTGTACTGTAACACAACCCCTCTGTACTGTAACTGTAACACAACCCCTCTGTACTGTAACAGTAACACAACCCCTCTGTACTGTAACGGTAACACAACCCCTCTGTACTGTAACAGTAACCCCTCTGTACTGTAACAGTAACACAACCCCTCTGTACTGTAACAGTAACACAACCCCTCTGTACTGTAACGGTAACACAACCCCTCTGTACTGTAACGGTAACACAACCTCTCTGTACTGCAACAGTAACACAACCCCTCTGTACTGTAACAGTAACACAACCCCTCTGTACTGTAACAGTAACACAACCCCTCTGTACTGTAACACAACCCCTCTGTACTGTAACACAACCCCTCTGTACGGTAACACAACCCCTCTGTACTGTAACGGTAATACAACCCCTCTGTACTGTAACAGTAACACAACCCCTCTGTACTGTAACAGTAACACAGACATGACAACGATACACTGGTCCGGGTTCAGACCAGGAAGGTTGAGTCATTCATTTATTTCAGTCGGGTTAAATAGATTTCCAGCCCTCTCTGGGCTCGCCTAATTCTGTCTCCATGGAGATGATGATGCTCGCCCTGCGTGCGTGTGTGCGTGCGTTTTGTCTCGCTCCTTTGATTGATTTGTCTTTATCCTCGGGTAGAGGAGTTGGGGGTTAGTTATTTTCTGTTATTTGGATGGAGCTGTCTAGAAGGGTTGAAGTGATGTTGAAGGGCCCGGGATTACGGAGGGCCCTTCAACAACAGGAACAGAGCTGTGTATTGACTGGCTGCAGCTGGGCCTGGTAATGAAACGCCGTGCACCTGCCTCCCTGAAGGAAAACAAAGAGATTCCCTCTGACAGAGCCAATGAAATGCTGGCGGCTTCTGGGCTCCGAAAGGCCCCCTAATCGAATGGAACAACCCGTACTGCAGCATCACGCTAATCAGACCACAGTATTAGAGCGATCCAGAGGGGTGGCGGAACCTGCCCTGGAATGTCCAAGACCCTATTTCCTATATAGTGCACTACTTTAGACCAGGACCCAACAGGACAACCTTAGTTAATATTTTCCACCCTGCAATGGCTTAGTAACAGCACTGCTATGATGTTAACTGTTGATAATGATGACACTGTGCATGGCTTGCTGTTACAGTAATGTTGCGAGCAGCAGCGTTTTCTATTCAGTGCGCCCTTTCCACTGTGGCGAGCAGGCGGCTCGTTCTTTCTGGCTGGTGTTCGGTCAGAGCAGTGGGGGTGTTGAATGAGAAGGAAACACCGCAGGAGAAGTGGCACAGACAACACAGTGCTCACCCGGAACGCGCTGTCCCGCCCGCAGTGGAACAGTCTGGCCTGAACGTTAGCTGTAACACAATATCCCAACGCTAGGGTTCACACATGCACTCAGACACACACACACACACATTCTCTCTCTCTCTCTCTCTCTCTCTCTCTCTCACTCACTCACTCACTCACTCACTCACTCACTCACTCACTCACTCACTCACTCACTCACTCACTCACTCACACACACACACACACACACACACACACACAGAAATATACACAAATACATTCTCACACACACACACATTCTCACACACACACTCAGAAATATACACAAATACATTCTCTCTCTCTCTCACACACACACACATACTCAGAAACATCCACAAATACATTCTCTCTCACACACACACGCATTGTGACATGCCTTAATACCTTAGCCATACACACATGGGTTATTGTTCTGAAGCCGTATGTTTGACGTGTTTCATTTCTTACACAGCGTAGGTCTCCATCTCCTGTCCCTTATTAAGTGACTGTTTGGAAAAGAACAGACTCCCGAGACCGTAGCTATACTCTCTCTCTTTCTCGTGGCACATCTGCACAGCGCTCGCCTGCCGCTCGCCTCGCGGTTTCTCTATGTTGTGGAAAGTATTAAAGGATTGGATCAGGGCTTCTCTCTCTCTCACCAGTGTATCATTTTAATGCTGCCTTAATCTTGGCCATCTTGGATCATAATGCTGGGTTCATTCATCACTGTTTAAAAGAAACAGAGAGAGAGAGCCCTTCTGCCGTGTGCAGGAACGGGATATTAGCGAAGTGTCCACGGTCCTCGGTTTGCGGATTTTGGTTTAACTGTCTGTCATAAATATGAAACTGTGCTCTTCAAACTAGGGATATGTTTCTCTCTGTTTGGTTCTGCCTTAGTGCATTCAAACCAGACCATTTGTTTATGACAGTTGTCATGTTTGATTGGTTTATCGTGCGCTGCATGTCCATGGAATGCAACCACCACACATACTTCCTTACACACACACACACCACCTACTGTACCAAAGTAGTCTGAGAAGAATGACAAACGCTTGACTGGTACTTGTGTCAACTGGACAAGCATGAAGCAACTACCAGTAAATTCACATAGCAGCAGTAAATTACATGAAAAAATGCCAGTCGCCTTCACTCATCCCACCCACCTGCCATTTTGGATTCTCTCTTTACCTCCTGTTCCCCTCTACAGGAGGTCAGAGGTCAATGTGCTTAAAACAGACCATTCAGGTTCAAAAGGCTCAGATGAATCACATCTATGGTTGCATCCCAAATGGCAATCTATTCTCTATATAATGCCTATTGGGAATAGGGTGCCATTTGAGACCCGTCCTGTAACATTAAGAGAGAAATGACATAAGAGGTAGCTAGATGACATAAACTGAGGCTGGAAGGAGAATGACAACATGGCAATAATGTTTTTATGGTCTCTAGAAGACAAAAGTGTTCAGACGACATTACATATGAACCTTACTCACCGACCAAACACTTTCCCTGGATCTAGGTGCATCTCAACTAGCGACCTATCCCCTATATAGAGCAATAGCTTTGACAGGGCCCAGGGAAAAGCGTTCACTACTCCTACCTACTGCACAGATATCACTCTCAATGTGTTTCATATGAAGGGCTGCTCTACATAAAGCCAGACCTGATAGATATTGAAACGCTCGTAAATGTGCATCGGCAGGCATTTTGTGCAGATGCAAATGTACTTGTATGTACTGTATACACTGTCAACTTTACCCCTTGCAGTGACTCAGCTTTCACTCCCTCCTTTTCTCTCTCTCTCTTCTCGCTCTCTGATTTGTAGCTGGTTTTCGCCGGAGTTTCCGCCTCAGCAGGCGAGACAAGAAGACCAACAAGTCCATGTATGAGTGTAAGAAGAGTGACCAGTACGACATGGCTGACGTGGCCACCTACGAGGAGGTGACTCCTCACCGCAGGCAGAGCGGGGCCAAGCACAGGCTGGTGGTCCTCGTCGGTGAGTAACACACACACACCATGGTAGAGCGGGGGGACTGGGCTGGTGGTCCTCGTCGGTGAGTAACACACACACACGACATGGTAGAGCGGGGGGACTGGGCTGGTGGTCCTCGTCGGTGAGTAACACACACACACCATGGTAGAGCGGGGGACTGGGCTGGTGGTCCTCGTCGGTGAGTAACACACACCATGGTAGAGCGGGGGACTGGGCTGGTGGTCCTCGTCGGTGAGTAACACACACACACACCATGGTAGAGCGGGGGACTGGGCTGGTGGTCCTCGTCGGTGAGTAACACACACACACCCATGGTAGAGCGGGGACTGGGCTGGTGGTCCTCGTCGGTGAGTAACACACACCATGGTAGAGCGGGGGACTGGGCTGGTGGTCCTCGTCGGTGAGTAACACACACACACACCATGGTAGAGCGGGGGACTGGGCTGGTGGTCCTCGTCGGTGAGTAACACACACACACGACATGGTAGAGCGGGGGGACTGGGCTGGTGGTCCTCGTCGGTGAGTAACACACACACACCATGGTAGAGCGGGGGGACTGGGCTGGTGGTCCTCGTCGGTGAGTAACACACACACACACCATGGTAGAGCGGGGGGACTGGGCTGGTGGTCCTCGTCGGTGAGTAACACACACACACACCATGGTAGAGCGGGGGGACTGGGCTGGTGGTCCTCGTCGGTGAGTAACACACACACACGACATGGTAGAGCTGGACCAAGCTGCTGTCGTAGTGGGTGAGTAACTGACTACTGCCACCATGGGACACTGGGGATTGCTGAGCTGTTGGTCTTGGCCAGGCAGAAGCCATCGTTTAAGTGTAAAACTGGTTTCTCCATAGAGAGAGCGTGTGGCGCTAGAGTCAGAGTTCCAGGCCCGGAGGTGGCTCAGCCTTGCCCTCACACAGCCGTAACCCAGAAACATGCTCCCGGCCACACGCAAGCCCCCTTAACTTTTAAAGCCCTGGTGGAAAATGACAGCACAGGGCTGGCGGGCTGGGGATTCCTTCATATTTAGTGCTTTTCATTAACAGCACCGTGCTCAGCTCTAAATGTTCCTTTTTTTTTACTTGACAGAATTGTTAACACTTGCCTTTTAGGCTGGTATTACAAAGTCCTCCAGAAGGCTGATGAAGTGCCAAAATCTTGAAATGAAGTTAGCTTTGTTTTTATTCCTTCTTGTGTAGTTTAGAGAAAGCATTGTGCCAACGAATGGTGGACCAATACCGTTAAGCCCAGGTGCACCAGAATTAAAACCTGAACATAAATATTGGAACTATTATTGCAAATGACACGAATAATGAATGTATTCCTCACACGCTGCTTTTTCTTCTCAAGGTTAGCAGTGCTACTGATCGGTGCAGCTGCATATGAATCATTCTTCATTCTGCCGATATCGCTGGCTTTCTATTTAATGCTCTTATTAAGAGAAGAGAAAGTGAGGCTTGTGTTGCAGTACGTCTGTTTTAGCATGATTGACCAGGCCTCGGTACGGTGAGACGCAGTGGTATGGACTTCATCATAGCGTGTTGCTAATTAGCTAGCCCATTTTCTTGCCAGACAGACTGTCAGGCTGTGCAACCAAGCGGATGCCACGGCCTCTCTCTCTCTCTCTACAATGCACATAACCCCTCCTCTGTCACACTAATGTAAATATTTTCAATTCACTTCTGTAATTTGGACGACAACCTATGGACAATTTCACACCTAATGAAGAGAAAGGCCAAGGAAAGATCTGTTTTATGTTTCCTGTTTCTCTCTGGAGTGCTCTCACTTTTTCTTATTATGAGGACTCTCTCTCTCTCTCTCTCCCCGCCATCTCTTTCTCTCTCTCCCTCTCCCTCCCGCCATCTCGCTCTCCCTCCCGCCATCTCTTTTTCTCCCATCTCTCCCTCTCCCTCCCACGATCTCTTTCTCTCCCTCCCACGATCTCTTTCTCTCCCTCTCCCTCCCACCATCTCTTTCTCTCCCTCCCACCATCTCTTTCTCTCTCCCTCCCACGATCTCTTTCTCTCCCTCTCCCTCCCACCATCTCTTTCTCTCCCTCTCCTCCCACCATCTCTTTCTCTCCCTCTCCCTCCCACCATCTCTTTCTCTCCCTCTCCCTCCCACCATCTCTTTCTCTCCCTCTCCCTCCCACCATCTCTTTCTCTCCCTCTCCCTCCCACCATCTCTTTCTCTCCCTCTCCCTCCCACCATCTCTTTCTCTCCCTCTCCCTCCCACCATCTTTCTCTCCCTCTCCCTCCCCACCATCTCTCCCTCTCCCTCCCACCATCTTTCTCTCCCTCTCCCTCGCTCTCCCTCGCTCTCCTTCCTGCCATCTCTTTCTCTCCTCTCTCTCGCTCTCCCTCCATCTCTTTCTCTCCTCTCTCCCTCCATCTCTTTCTCTCCTCTCTCCCTCCCACCACCTCTTTCTCTCCCTCTCCCACCACCTCTTTCTCTCCCTCTCCCACCATCTCTCCCTCTCCCTCCCACCATCTTTCTCTCCCTCTCCCTCGCTCTCCTTCCTGCCATCTCTTTCTCTCCTCTCTCTCGCTCTCCCTCCATCTCTTTCTCTCCCTCGCTCTCCCTCCATCTCTTTCTCTCCTCTCCCTCCCACATCTCTTTCTCCCTCTCCCTCCATCTCTTTCTCTCCCTCTCCCTCCATCTCTTTCTCTCCCTCCCTCCCACCATCTCTCCCTCCCTCCCACCATCTCTCTCTCCTCCCTCCCACCATCTCTTTCTCTCCCTCTCCCTCCCATCATCTCTCTCTCCTCTCTCCTCTCTCTCCCTCCCACCATCTCTCTCCTCTCTCTCTCTCCCTCTCCCTCCCACCATCTTTCTCTCCTCTGTCTCGCTCTCCTTCCCGCCATCTCCCTCTCCCTCCCGCCATCTCCCTCTCCCTCCCGCCATCTCCCTCTCCCTCCCACCATCTCTTTCTCTCCTCTCTCCCTCCCACCATCTCTCCTCTCTCCTTCCCTCCCACCATCTCTCCCTCTCCCTCCCTCCAACCATCTTTCTCTCCTCCCACCATCTCTCCTCTCTCCCTCCCTCCCACCATCTCTCCTCTCTCCCTCCCTCCCACCATCTCTCCTCTCTCCCTCCCTCCTCCCACCATCTCTCCTCTCTCCCTCCCTCCAACCATCTCTTTCTCTCCCTCCCTCCAACCATCTCTTTCTCTCCCTCCCACCATCTCTCCTCTCTCCCTCCCTCCCACCATCTCTCCTCTCTCCCTCCCTCCCACCATCTCTCCTCTCTCCCTCCCTCCCACCATCTCTCCTCTCTCCCTCTGCCTCCCAGCGTCTCTTTCTCCGGCGCCTAGTGGTCCAGGAGAATGTGAAGTGGGCGTGTAGATCCTCCAAAGAGAACCAGGCGTCCTGTGCTTTTCCTTGGCCCCCTTTCCTCACTCCTCTTTCCACTCCACTCACATACACTCACATACACTCACATACACTAACATACACTCACAGACACTCACACACAGACACTCACACACACACTCACACACAGACACTCACACACAGACACTCACACACAGACACTCACACACAGACACTCACACACAGACACTCACACACAGACACTCACACACAGACACTCACACACAGACACTCACACACAGACACTCACACACAGACACTCACACACAGACACTCACACACAGACACTCACACACATACACTCTCATAAACTTACATACACTCACATACACACACACATACACACACACACACATACACACACATACACTCACATACATACATTCACATACACTCACATATACCCACATACACTCACATACACTCACGTACACTCACATACTCTCACATACACCCACCTACACTCAAATACACACACACACTCACATACACTCAAATACACACACACACTCACACACACTCACATACACACACCTACACTCAAATACACACACACACACTCACATACACACACATACACCCACCTACACTCAAATACACACACACACTCACATACACACACATACACCCACCTACACTCAAATACACACACACACACTCACATACACACACATACACCCACCTACACTCAAATACACACACACACTCACATACACACACATACACCCACCTACACTCAAATACACACACACACTCACATACACACACATAAAGTCACATACATGCAAATACACTCACATACACACACATACACTCACATACACCCACATACACTCACATACACTCTCACACTCACTCACTCACATACACTCTCATAAACTTACGTACACTCACATACACTCTATCAACTTACATACACTCACATACACCCACTCACATACACCCACTCACATACACCCACATCACTCACATACACTCACACACATACACTCACACACTCACACACATACACTCACATACATACATACACTCACATACACTCACATACACCCACCTACACTCAAATACACACACAATCACATACACGCACATACATACATACACTCACATACACTCACACTCACATACACGCACATACACTCACATACACTCACATACACTCACATACACCCACCTACACTCAAATACACACTCACATACACGCACATACACGCAAATACACTCACATACACACACACTCACATACACCCACATACACTCACACACACTCACATACACTCAAATACACCCACATACACTCACATACACTCACATACACACACACATACACACACACATACACACACATACACACACATTCACATACACTCACATTCACATACACACACACACACATACACTCACATACACTCACATACACTCACATACAATCACACACACACACACACACACACACACACACACACACACACACACACACACACACTCACTCACTCGCATACACTCACATACATACACTCACATACACTCACATACATACACTCACATACACACACACACACATACACTCACATACACCCACATACACTCACATACACCCACATACACTCACATACACCCACATACACTCACATACATACATCCACCTACACTCAAATACACACACACTCACATACACACACTCACATACACACACTCACATACACACACACACATACACACACACACATACACTCACACACATACACTCACATACACTCACATAAACCCACCTACACTCAAATACACACACACACACTCACATACACGCACATACATACACTCACACACATACACTCACATACACCCACCTACACTCAAATACACACACACACTCACATACACGCAAATACATACACACACACACTCACATACACACACACACGCAC
>NC_088417.1:31381330-31393830 GCF_034236695.1 Oncorhynchus nerka | reverse complement strand
CGGCAAGACACTGCTCTTCCTCCACACAACACACACACTGCCCGTCCATGATCTCGCCATCACGGTTGACAACTCCATTGTGTCCTCCTCACATACGCTAAGAACCTTGGCGTGATCCTGGACAACACCCTGTCATTCTCACACTAACATCACATCCCGTCTTGTACACTTCATGCACTACAACATCCGCAGACACACCACTCACTCACTCAGGAAGCACTCACTCCTAATCAGGCACTTGTCATCTCCCGTCTGGATTACTGCACATCGCTGTTGGCACTCACTGCCTGTGCCATAAAACCCCTACAACTCACAGACACACACACACTCACATGTTCACACCTTCACACTTCTCACACACACCCCGCTACACTCCGCTACACTCCACACACTTCCAGTTGACTCCGCTCAAGACCATCTTGCGCTCACAGCTGTGAGACCACTCCACACACACATGACTCACACACATACACTCACATACACTCACACTCACCCTACACCAAACAAGGGCACACTCATCCACATCTGGCCTGCTCACATCCCTACCACTGACATACAGTTCACGCTCACACACCAGTCAAAACACTTCACATACACTCCCCCAATGGTGGAACAAACTCACACACAGGACAGCTCAATCACTCACCTCAGACACCTGCACCCCACCTCTTTCAGGAATCACCTACTCAGGATAAAGTAATCTTCACTCCCTACACCACTCAAACATTTAGATGCACTATTGTACACACTGGCATGTTCCACTGGATGTCTTAACATGCACCAATTTGTAACTCGCACACACACATAAACACTCAAATGTAAATGTCACATACACTCACTCACTCACATACACACATACACTCACACACATACACTCACTCACTCACATACACTCACATACATACACTCACATACACACACTCACATACATACACTCACTCACTCACATACACACACACACACACTCACATACACTCACTCACTCACATACACTCACATACACACACACACATACACACACATTGAGTTAGTGTTGCAGGAAGCAAATTTCTGCTTGAAAAAGCTAGCCTTGGCTTTTCTAACTGCCTGTGTATAATGGTTTCTAGCTTCCTTGAACAGCTGCATATCACGGGGGCTGTTCATTGCTAATGCAGAACGCCATAGGATGTTTTTGTGTTGGTTAAGGGCAGTCAGGTCTGGGGAGAACCAAGGGCTATAGCTGTTCCTGGTTCTAAATTTCTTGAATGGGGCATGCTTATTTAAGATGGTTAGGAAGGCATTTAAAAAAAATAACCAGGCATCCTCTAATGTTGGGATGAGATCAGTATCCTTCCAGGATACCCTGGCCA
This sequence comes from Oncorhynchus nerka, assembly GCF_034236695.1. Lineage (NCBI taxonomy): Eukaryota > Metazoa > Chordata > Actinopteri > Salmoniformes > Salmonidae > Oncorhynchus > Oncorhynchus nerka. The sequence continues at coordinate 31,392,481 of NC_088417.1, read as the reverse complement.
GGTCGATTAGAAAGGCCTGTTCGCTGAAGTGTTTCAGGGAGCGTTTTACAGTGATGAGTGGAGGTCGTTTGACCGCTGACCCATTACGGATGCAGGCAATGAGGCAGTGATCGCTGAGATCTTGGTTGAAGACAGCAGAGGTGTATTTAGAGGGCAAGTTGGTTAGGATGATATCTATGAGGGTGCCTGTGTTGAAGGCTTTGGGGAGGTACCTGGTAGGTTCATTGATAATTTGTGTGAGATTGAGGGCATCAAGCTTAGATTGTAGGATGGCTGGGGTGTTAAGCATGTTCCAGTTTAGGTCGCCTAGCAGCACGAGCTCTGAAGATAGATGGGGGGCAATCAGTTCACATATGGTGTCCAGAGCACAGCTGGGGGCAGAGGGTGGTCTATAGCAGGCGGCAACGGTGAGAGACTTGTTTTTAGAGAGGTGGATTTTTAAAAGTAGAAGTTCAAATTGTTTGGGTACAGACCTGGATAGTAGGACAGAACTCTGCAGGCTATCTTTGCAGTAGATTGCAACACCGCCCCCTTTGGCAGTTCTATCTCGTCTGAAAATGTTGTAGTTTGGGATGAAAATGTCAGAATTTTTGGTGGTCTTCCTAAGCCAGGATTCAGACACAGCTAGAACATCCGGGTTGGCAGAATGTGCTAAAGCAGTGAATAAAACAAACTTAGGGAGGAGGCTTCTGATGTTAACATGCATGAAACCAAGGCTTTTACGGTTACAGAAGTCATCAAAAGAGAGCGCCTGGAGAATAGGAGTGGAGCTAGGCACTGCATATACACTCACATACACTCACATATACACACACATACACTCACATACACACACATACACTCACATACACACACACACACTCACATATACCCACACACACTCACATACACTCACATACACACACAAGAAAGATCACTGGAGTGTCCAACGTCCCTCTAGTTGTTTATCCATCTACGTGGATGAAAAGGAATGTAAAAATGATCTCCAACGAACAAAGTAGACCCTGTACTCTCCTCACTCTTATTAGAATGAACGTGGACCACAGAGAGATCGGATTTCAAAAGATGAAACAATATGTTTATCTGTTTTTATAAATTTTTATTGGTTTCCAGGCATGGTTCGTAGTAGGGTGAAATGGCCTTAGGATAGTGTTCCACATATAGTTGTTATCATAGCCTTGTTGGACTCAACAGTGCAGGGTTAAGGTCTGGTTGGAGGAGGCTGAAGTTACTCTTGTCTGGCTGGCTGGCTGGTGGAGGTTGGATAGGACTCACAGCGTCCACATCGCCCCTCCTCTCCCCCTCAGCTCTAACGCTATGTGATGTGCTCTGCGTTTGGCCTGGAAGTTATTAAGCTCCAGATATTAAAGGCTGTTTCTCTAATGAGGGCAGTAATGCAGTCTGACACTTTTACTGGCACTGCAACCTGCCTGAGGAGAGGAGGGCAAGAGCACCGACCCACCACACCGCGCTCCCTCCCAGAGGAGGGAGAGCGCACCGACCCACCACACCGCGCTCCCTCCCAGAGGAAGGAGAGCGCACCGACCCACCACACCGCGCTCCCTCCCAGAGGAGGGAGAGCGCACCGACCCACCACACCGCGCTCCCTCCCAGAGGAGGGAGAGAGCACCGACCAACCACACCGCGCTCCCTCCCAGAGGAGGGAGAGAGCACCGACCCACCACACTGCGCTCCCTCCCAGAGGAGGGAGAGAGCACCGACCCACCACACCGCGCTCCCTCCCAGAGGAGGGAGAGAGCACCGACCCACCACACAGCGCTCCCTCCCAGAGGAGGGAGAGAGCACCGACCCACCACACCGCGCTCCCTCCCAGAGGAGGGAGAGAGCACCGACCCACCACACCGCGCTCCCTCCCAGAGGAGGGAGAGCGCACCGACCCACCACACCGCGCTCCCTCCCAGAGGAAGGAGAGAGCACCGACCCACCACACTGCGCTCCCTCCCAGAGGAGGGAGAGCGCACCGACCCACCACACCGCGCTCCCTCCCAGAGGCGGGAGAGAGCACCGACCCACCACACCGCGCTCCCTCCCAGAGGAGGGAGAGAGCACCGACCCACCACACCGCGCTCCTCCCAGAGGAGGGAGAGAGCACCACACCGAGGGAGAGCCACCACACACGCGCTCCTCCCAGAGGAGGGAGAGCGCACCGACCCACCACACCGCGCTCCCTCCCAGAGGAGGGAGAGAGCACCGACCCACCACACCGCGCTCCCTCCCAGAGGAGGGAGAGAGCACCGACCCACCACACCGCGCTCCCTCCCAGAGGAAGGAGAGCGCACCGACCCACCACACCGCGCTCCCAGAGGAGGGAGAGAGGGAGACTCAATATAACACAATACACTACCAATCAAGTATAATTCAGAAACAGTTGCAAAGAAATATGCTTTTTTATGGTGCCGTTTTTGTTTTATAAGGTCAACTTTGTATTGCAGATTGTTAAAAACCAACAATGTACAAAAGAACAAGCCTGTTTGTTTCTGCTAGTTCACAACGTCCCACCCTAGTGTGTTCTTTACCCCACATTATATGGGCCTCACAGGCAACGTGTGTGTTGTCCTCCACCGTACATCAGACGCAGAGGTAGTGAGAGGTTTGGGTCCCAAATGGCACCTTATTCCCTTCCCTCTGTAGTGTACTACTTTTGACCAGTGCCCAGTAGCACTATATAGGGCAAAGTGTGACATTTAGGACACAGCCAGAGAAAGAGCGAGACCGAGAGAATGCCTGCTGGCGAGGGAATGATGTAGAAGGTGAGAATAGTTTAATGAGAGCTGTAAAAGTGTAAGGGAGCGTGAGCCGTTTGTCATCCCACGGCGAGGTGCTCGTGGCTGGGCCTGACGCCGCTGGGAAGAAGGGCCAACAACCACTGAAACGGCTGCTCCGCTCTGCCTCCCGACAAACAACGCGCTTGAACTAAAAACTATTCCCTATGGTGCCTGGTGTGAAGTAGTGCGGTGTAAAGTAGTGCACTATAAAGGGAATAGGGTGCCATTTAGGCCACTAGACTTGTGGCTGGGAGCAGCCTGCTCCTCTGTCTTGATGTTACTCCGCTCCAGCGCCTTTAACACCTACAACAACACGCTGGAGCACCGCTGACACGCACGTCCTTCTTTAAACAGCACAGTCACATTCCTTGCGGTCTCTCGAAACACATTTTAAAAGTGAAATCCGTTTCCTGATCTTAATAAATCAACACGGAGGAGAGGGTCAAGACCCCATTTGGACTTGTTCTCTGAAAACTCTCCTGAAAGATTGATTGCTGTCTTCACGCGGCCATGTGCTGTTTATGTGAGACGGCGACCGCAGTTCGCTTTTCCCCCCACATTTTTTGGGGTCTTTTTTAACATGGAGAGTGGAGGACACTGAATGTGCTGAGGAAACAGCTTTTATCACTTACAGGCACCTTGTGATGGAGAGGACATGTGTGGCCGAGCGCTAAACTGCTGTAGGGCTGTCTCAAATGGCACGCGCGTGTGTGTACTTGTCTTGGAGAGAGACTTTATCCTTCAGGAAGAGACTCTGCTCTCTCTCACTCTGTTACTATCTCACACACACACACACACACACACACACACTTAAATGCAGTCTTTGTTCACACCTGTTTATCAGAGCAGCTTAAAATCTCTCTGAAAGGACGGACAGGAGGTGAAAGGTGAACACACCCGATAGGACCAGACAGACAGACATGATGACTAATGTCTAACAGTACAGCATTTGTGTTCAACCTCCGCTTATAACCCAAACCTCCCTCTTTTTCCAACTCCTCCACACCACTGAGTGAACTCTATGTCCATTTCTTTTAGATGGTGGCCTGCTAGACACATTTGCCTGCAAAAATTAATTTCCAATAGGGCCCGATGCATTCGTAGCGCCTGTCCAGAACGACAAGCATGTCAGGAATTCCATCAACCCTGCCTTTTTGCCATTCTACAGGCATATTGTCGGGAGCTGTGGGGCTTCCTGCCGCTGTAACGCTTCTAGAACCAGGGGTGTGGAACCTTGTACTTCCGTAATTGATTCTTGTCCACACTACTTGAAGACATCGATACAAAGTCAGTTTGAATTAGCCTCATATATTAGCCTGGTCACTCCTGCTGATGTTATATGCTATAGGTTTCTGGCTGGAGACGGGGGGCCTGGGAGGGGAGAGGAGGGAGCGCCAGCGTTTGTGTTTTGGAAAAGTTGCAAGGATCTGGAGCCGCAGACAAATCAATAGCGCATTACTTCTCCCTCTCCCCCTCCCTCCAGTAGATGTGATGGAAAACCCAGCTGCCCACTGAGATGGATCCTTGTTGATTTTTCAGGCTGTTCAGGGAAACACAACAAAGTGCTTTTTAGGCCTGTTGGTGCTGCACTCCTCCCACTCCCTCACTCCTCTCCTCCTTTTCTCCTCCTCCCACTCCCTCACTCCTCTCCTCCCTTTCTCCTCCTCCCACTCCCTCACTCCTCTCCTCCCTTTCTCCTCCTCCCACTCCCTCATTCCACTCCTCCCTTTCTCCTCCTCCTCCCACTCCCTCACTCCTCTCCTCCTTTTCTCCTCCTCTCACTCCCTCACTCCTCTCCTCCCTTTCTCCTCCTCCCACTCCCTCACTCCTCTCCTCCCCTTTCTCCTCCTCCCACTCCCTCACTCCTCTCCTCCCTTTCTCCTCCTCCCACTCCCTCATTCCACTCCTCCCTTTCTCCTCCTCCCTCTCCTCCTCCCACTCCCTCACTCCTCTCCTCCTTTTCTCCTCCTCTCACTCCCTCACTCCTCTCCTCCCTTTCTCCTCCTCCCACTCCCTCACTCCTCTCCTCCCTTTCTCCTCCTCCCACTCCCTCACTCCTCTCCTCCCTTTCTCCTCCTCCCACTCCCTCATTCCACTCCTCCCTTTCTCCTCCTCCCTCTCCTCCTCCCACTCCCTCACTCCTCTCCTCCACCACCGTCTCACTCCTCTCCTCCACCACCGTCTCACTCCTCTCCTCCCCACTCCCTCACTCCTCTCCTCCTCCACCACTCCCTCACTCCTCTCCTCCTCCCACTCTTCTCCTCCTCCCAGTCTCCTCCTCCTCCCACTCCTCACTCCTCTTCTCCTCCCACTCTTCTCCTCCCAGTCTCCTCCTCCTCCCACTCCTCACTCCTCTTCTCCTCCCACTCTTCTCCTCCTCCCACTCCTCTCCTCCTCCCACTCTTCTCCTCCTCCCAGTCCCCTCCTCCTCCCACTCCACTCCTCTTCTCTCCTCTTCTCCTCCTCCCCCTCCTCTCCTCCTCCCACTCCCTCACTCCTCTACTCCCACTCCCTCACTCATATCCTTTCCTCCTCCTCTCACTCCTCCTCCTCTCACTCCCTCACTCCTCTCCTCCTCCCTCTCCCCTCCTCCTCCCACTCCCTCACTCATCTCCTCCTCCCACTCCCTCACTTCTCTCACTCCTCTCTTCCTCCCACTCCCTGACTCCTCTCCCTCTTTTCTCCTCCTCTCACTCCTCTCTTCCTCTCACTCCCTCACTCCTCTTCTCCTCCCACTCCCTCACCCCTCCCTTCCTCCTCCCACTCCCTCCTCCTCCCACTCCCCTACCTCTCCCTCACTCCTCTCCTCCTTTTCTCCTCCTCTCACTACACCTCAGTCATATTTACAGTAGTGAGAGCACAGAGGTCTCAGTCAGTGACTTTCACAGTCTGGCCCTCTCTGTTCCAAGCATGGATGGACTTAGCCAAGGTGTGTGTGTTTGTGTGTGTATGCACGTGTGTGTGTGTGCCTGGGTCTGTAAACACCATCACACATTTATCAGTGTCTCTCATTGGCGTATGGGATGGAAACAATTCCGCTCTGCTGCGTCCCATCCTGGACCAGACCTGGCCTCCACACTGCCTTGCTCCTCTGGCCCGGCCTCTATCTCGCCCACCTTTGTTAAGGGGAGGCGGTGATGAATGCATGACTGATGTTGCTTTAATGATGCTTTAACTCTCTCTCTGTCCTGCTTTCTCTCTCGCTCTCACTCTCTCTCTATCGCTCTCTCTAGGTCCCACAGGGGTAGGTCTGAATGAGCTGAAAAGGAAACTGCTGATCTCTGACCCCCAACACTTCAGTGTGACCGTGCCACGTAAGTCTACCTGACCCGTACACTAGACCAGACTGGTGGTGGGGTCTATTGTTGTGGGGGGTGTGTGACCAGACTGGTGGTGGGGTCTATCTGGTGGGGTGTGTGTCTAATGGAGACTGAACCTCTCTCCCAGACCAGAAGGGAGTCGTGGACTGTGTTGGGGGGGGGGTGTGTGTCTAATGGAGACACTGAACCTCTCTCCCAGACCAGAAGGAGTCGTGGACTGTGTTGGGGGGGTGTCAATGAGACTGAACCTCTCTCCCAGACCAGAGGGAGTCGTGGACTGTGTTGGGGGGGTGGTGTCTAATGGAGACTGAACCTCTCTCCCAGACCAGAAGGGAGTCATGGACTGTGTTGGGGGGGTGTGTGTGTCTAATGGAGACTGAACCTCTCCCAGACCAGGAGGGAGTCGTGGGGTGTGTGTCTAATAGAGACTGTACCTCTCTCCCAGACCAGGAGGGAGTCGTGGGGTGTGTGTCTAATGGAGACTGAACCTCTCTCCCAGACCAGAAGGGAGTCGTGGACTGTGTTGGTGGGGGGGGGGGGGGTGTCTAATGGAGACTGAACCTCTCTCCCAGACCAGGAGGGAGTCGTGGGGTGTGTGTCTAATAGAGACTGTACCTCTCTCCCAGACCAGGAGGGAGTCGTGGGGTGTGTGTCTAATAGAGACTGAACCTCTCTCCCAGACCAGGAGGGAGTCGTGGGGTGTGTGTCTAATAGAGACTGAACCTCTCTCCCAGACCAGGAGAGAGTCGTGGGGTGTGTGTCTAATAGAGACTGAACCTCTCTCCCAGACCAGGAAGGAGTCGTGGGGTGTGTGTCTAATGGAGACTGAACCTCTCTCCCAGACCAGAAGGGAGTCGTGGACTGTGTTGGTGGGGGGGGGGGGGTGTCTAATGGAGACTGAACCTCTCTCCCAGACCAGAAGGGAGTCATGGACTGTGTTGGGGGGGGGGGGTGTCTAATGGAGACTGAACCTCTCTCCCAGACCAGGAGGGAGTCGTGGGGTGTGTGTCTAATGGAGACTGAACCTCTCTCCCAGACCAGGAGGGAGTCGTGGGGTGTGTGTCTAATAGAGACTGTACCTCTCTCCCAGACCAGGAGGGAGTCGTGGGGTGTGTGTCTAATAGAGACTGAACCTCTCTCCCAGACCAGGAGGGAGTCGTGGGGTGTGTGTCTAATGGAGACTGAACCTCTCTCCCAGACCAGGAGGGAGTCGTGGGGTGTGTGTCTAATGGAGACTGAACCTCTCTCCCAGACCAGGAGGGAGTCGTGGGGTGTGTGTCTAATGGAGACTGAACCTCTCTCCCAGACCAGGAGGGTTTCGTGGGGTGTGTGTCTAATGGAGACTGAACCTCTCTCCCAGACCAGGAGGGAGTCGTGGGGTGTGTGTCTAATAGAGACTGAACCTCTCTCCCAGACCAGGAGGGAGTCGTGGGGTGTGTGTCTAATAGAGACTGAACCTCTCCCAGACCAGGACCTCTCTCCCAGACCAGGAGGGAGTCGGGGGTGGGGTGTGTTGGGGGAGTCGTGTGTGTCTAATGGAGACTGAACCTCTCCCCAGACCAGGAGGGAGTCGTGGGGTGTGTGTCTAATGAGACTGAACCTCTCTCCCAGACCAGGAGGGAGTCGTGGGGTGTGTGTCTAATAGAGACTGAACCTCTCTCCCAGACCAGGAGGGAGTGTTGGGGTGTCTAATGAGACTGAACCCTCCCAGACCAGGGTGTGTGTCTAATAGAGACTGTACCTCTCTCCCAGACCAGGAGGGAGTCGTGGGGTGTGTGTCTAATAGAGACTGAACCTCTCTCCCAGACCAGGAGGGAGTCGTGGGGTGTGAACCTTCTCCCAGACCAGGAGGGAGTGTGTGTCTAATGGAGACTGAACCTCTCTCCCAGACCAGGAGGGAGTCGTGGGGTGTGTGTCTAATGGAGACTGAACCTCTCTCCCAGACCAGGAGGGAGTCGTGGACTGGTGTGGGAGTGTCTAATAGAGACTGAACCTCTCTCCCAGACCAGGAGGGAGTCGGACTGTGTGGGGTGTGTGAACCTCTCTCCCAGACCAGGAGGGAGTCTGTCTAATAGAGTGAACCTCTCTCCCAGACCAGGAGGGAGTCGTGGGGTGTGTGTCTCTGAACTCTCTCCCAGACCAGGAGGGAGTCGTGGGGTGTGTGTCTAATAGAGACTGAACCTCTCTCCCAGACCAGGAGGGAGTCGTGGGGTGTGTGTCTGAACCTCTCTCCCAGACCAGGAGGGAGTCTGAACCTGAACCTCTCCCCAGACCAGGAGGGAGTCGTGGGTGTGTGTCTAATGGAGACTGAACCTCTCTCCCAGACCAGGAGGGAGTCGTGGGGTGTGTGTCTAATAGAGACTGAACCTCTCTCCCAGACCAGGAGAGAGTCGTGGGGTGTGTGTCTAATAGAGACTGAACCTCTCTCCCAGACCAGGAGAGAGTCGTGGGGTGTGTGTCTAATAGAGACTGAACCTCTCTCCCAGACCAGGAAGGAGTCGTGGGGTGTGTGTCTAATGGAGACTGAACCTCTCTCCCAGACCAGGAGGGAGTCGTGGGGTGTGTGTCTAATAGAGACTGAACCTCTCTCCCAGACCAGGAGGGAGTCGTGGGGTGTGTGTCTAATGGAGACTGAACCTCTCTCCCAGACCAGGAGGGAGTCGTGGGGTGTGTGTCTAATGGAGACTGAACCTCTCTCCCAGACCAGGAGGGAGTCGTGGGGTATGTGTCTAATAGAGACTGAACCTCTCTCCCAGACCAGAAGGGAGTCATGGACTGTGTTGGGGGGGTGTGTCTAATGGAGACTGAACCTCTCTCCCAGACCAGGAGGGAGTCGTGGGGTGTGTGTCTAATGGAGACTGAACCTCTCTCCCAGACCAGGAGGGAGTCGTGGGGTGTGTGTCTAATAGAGACTGAACCTCTCTCCCAGACCAGGAGGGAGTCGTGGGGTGTGTGTCTAATAGAGACTGAACCTCTCTCCCAGACCAGGAGGGAGTCGTGGGGTGTGTGTCTAATGGAGACTGAACCTCTCCCCAGACCAGGAAGGAGTCGTGGACTGTGTTGGGGGGGTGTCTAATGGAGACTGAACCTCTCTCCCAGACCAGGAAGGAGTCGTGGACTGTGTTGGGGGGTGTCTAATGGAGACTGAACCTCTCTCCCAGACCAGGAAGGAGTCGTGGACTGTGTTGGGGGGGGTCTAATGGAGACTGAACCTCTCTCCCAGACCAGGAAGGAGTCGTGGACTGTGTTGGGGGGGGGGGGGGTGTCTAATGGAGACTGAACCTCTCTCCCAGACCAGGAAGGAGTCGTGGGGTGTGTGTCTAATGGAGACTGAACCTCTCTCCCAGACCAGGAAGGAGTCGTGGACTGTGTTGGGGGGGGGGTGTCTAATGGAGACTGAACCTCTCTCCCAGACCAGGAAGGAGTCGTGGACTGTGTTGGGGGGTGGTCAGTCTGAGTTTAAACCTCCTCTCATCTCCATATGTTTCTGATCCTTATATTGATGCTTTTAGGGTCTGAAGTAGACATTTGGTTTCCTCAGTCTCCTCTACAATCCACAGGCGGACAGACAGGAAAGAGACAGACAGACAGACACTAGGTGAACTGTTGTCAGGTGCTCAGCAGGACGGATGCTCCTGTCTTTGTTATTAATAAATAGTGGAAGCTCTGGTCTGTATCAGATGGTTATGGAGACCAGTTACTCTGTGTGCATGCCAAATGACACCCAGTCCCCTATGTAGTGCACTTATTTTGAACAGATCCAATATGGAATAGGGTGCCATTTGGGATGTACACTCTGACTGCATTCCCACAGGGAGCTGAACCCTCATACACAATGGCTGGTACTGCATGTACACTGAAAACAGATTGGCTGTACACGGGCACAGAAATGTAAACCTATCAGGTGCCAGGTTAGATTGTTACTAAACGGAGGCCAAATCCCCCCGTGATTTTAACTGGTAAGAAATCATCCATCACCCTGGATAAATTATGTTTAGCTTTCTGCTGCCAGTTTGTTGTTGCCTTCGTGGGTGTTGGTAAAGGTCCATAGACCAATGCATAGACTCACTCACTCACACACACACAAACACGGAGCTGTCTGGGGGTGACTAGCATCAAGACGTTGCTCTCAGACTGTGCGTCTCAAGGCCCACAAACACACACTCCTCTCACACACACACACACACACCCTCCTTCTCTCTCTCTCTCTCACACACACACACACACACAGACACACTGGACCCAGGCGAGTGGAGGGGTTCTCCTCCTGACTGTGTAATTGTCTGTTTATCGTGGGCCACATGACAGAGGCCCAGAGCGATGGAGGGGTTCTCCTCCTGACTGTGTAATTGTCTGTTTATCGTGGGCCACATGACAGAGGCCCAGAGCGATGGAGGGGTTCTCCTCCTGACTGTGTAATTGTCTGTTTATCGAGGCCCAGAGCGATGGAGGGGTTCTCCTCCTGACTGTGTAATTGTCTGTTTATCGTGGGCCACATGACAGAGGCCCAGAGCGATGGAGGGGTTCTCCTCCTGACTGTGTAATTGTCTGTTTATCGAGGCCCAGAGCGATGGAGGGGTTCTCCTCCTGACTGTGTAATTGTCTGTTTATCGTGGGCCACATGACAGAGGCCCAGAGCGATGGAGGGGTTCTCCTCCTGACTGTGTAATTGTCTGTTTATCGTGGGCCACATGACAGAGGCCCAGAGCGATGGAGGGTTCTCCTCCTGATTGTGTAATTGTCTGTTTATCGTGGGCCACATGACAGAGGCCCAGAGCGATGGAGGGGTTCTCCTCCTGACTGTGTAATTGTCTGTTTATCGTGGGCCACATGACAGAGGCCCAGAGCGATGGAGGGGTTCTCCTCCTGACTGTGTAATTGTCTGTTTATCGTGGGCCACATGACAGAGGCCCAGAGCGATGGAGGGGTTCTCCTCCTGACTGTGTAATTGTCTGTTTATCGTGGGCCACATGACAGAGGCCCAGAGCGATGGAGGGGTTCTCCTCCTGACTGTGTAATTGTCTGTTTATCGAGGCCCAGAGCGA